>NC_048236.1:3417528-3440534 GCF_002007445.2 Ailuropoda melanoleuca
AAAAAAAAAAAAAAGAATCATCGTTCTGAAAGAATGTGGCAGTTACACTTCCGTGACTCCTACCCTGACTNCTTGATCAAAGGCTGAATGAATTCTACCTTTATGTATGCTATTCACGTAACACTCAAATGAAATGCAAGCAAGGCAATCTATAAAGTATAGCTTCAGGATGTATAATTTCTGCATTGAAATTAATTCCATGAATCATTTCAACTAGGCTTTAGGAGAAAGAAAGGAAAGCTATTTTGCCAATGAACCTCTCTCTGCCTGTCTAGTCCTTGTGGTGGTAGTGATTTGAGCAGGCAAGTCCCATCACTTTCAGGGGCCACTGGCCCCCTGTGCAGGTAGCCAGCCTTTAGCTTCCCACAGCCATGGGAGGTGAGGGGGGGTAATGTAATGCGTGAGCAGCTACCACGAGAAAAGATGGGAGGGAAAAAAAAGCTAAAGAAATATAGTATTTCAATCAAAGTCTGAAATTTGTAGAAGTGGTTTTGGTCTCCATATAGTAAAAATATTTATCCAAGAAACTCCTACTCGGGTGTGAACATCCTACTTCTAGTGGGATTTTGTTTGGCAAAGGGCTGTGAAAGAGTGGGAGCTAATACAGAACATGTCTATAAACAAATTTATTTAGTTAGTACAGATTGACACATTCACTAGAGGATTTCAGCAATTACATGTGTAAAACTATTTCCTACAGTGGTTTCCTTTTGTGATTTTGTTAATTTATTCAATCTAGGCCATTTTCATGCATTGACTGTTATAAGCCATGTAGCCACCCAGGCGGAAATGAACATATGGAGACTCTGCCTCCATTCCAATTCTTCATGTAAATATAACTATATGGTGACATTAAAGAGTCAAACATTAATGACAGAAAGTCAAGTAAGGTTGTAATACCTTAAAACATGATGTTGGAGTCTAACTTTGGAGAAGAGCGATTTTTGAGTTTTGGCTATGGTAATGGACACAGAAGTATTCAATAAAACGCAAACCTCTGAATAAGGGTAAGGTGTTTGTATTTGTATTCAATATGTATTTTTTATTTTTATTTATTTTATTTTATTTTTTTAAAGATTTTATTTATTTGACAGAGATAGAGACAGCCAGCGAGAGAGGGAACACAAGCAGGGGGAGTGGGAGAGGAAGAAGCAGGCTCATAGTGGAGGAGCCTGATGTGGGGCTCGATCCCGTAACGCCGGGATCACGCCCTGAGCCAAAGGCAGACACCCAACCGCTGTGCCACCCAGGCGCCCCTCAATATGTATTTTTTAAAATTTAAATTCAATTAGCCAACATACAGTACATCATCAGTTTCAGATGTAGAGTTCAGTAATTCATCAGTTGCATAAAACACCCAGTGCTCATCACATCATGTGCCCTCCTGAATGCCCATCACCCAGTTACCCCATCCCCCCACCCCCCTCCCCTCCAGCAACCCTCAGTTTGTTTCCTCCAGTTATAATTAAAACAACATACAATCAAATCATATGCTTGTAGAATTTTAACTTTAACAAATGTATGTTCATTGAAATGCATAGTCTCAACTCTGGAAGTACTTTGATTATAATTATCCAATAATACATATTTCTATTTATAAATGTTGGTATAATTCATTATAAATAATTTCTACCTTTTAAACTCTGTTTCAGCCATTATTAGGGCTCCCATGCTTTACAATTATATGCTCAATAAATATTTGGTAAATGAGTAAAGGCTATTCAGATTTGGCTCGTCCTCATGGAAGAAAACCAATATAGAGGAATACTTACGTTTGCAAAATAATTTATTTCACAAATTGAGAGTTTTTCTCAAACATATATTATTTTCAAATATATCTGTAGCTAAGGAAACAAAATGCAGAGTACCCTTCCTTAAAGGATTATAGAAGTACTATCAGGGGGAGGAGGTAAGTATCCATAAAATATATTTATATGAAATAGAGTCCTCATCCTCAAAATAGCTGGGAATCATTGGCCTTGTCCCAGAGCATGGGTAGTCTATCCAGGTAGGGTATGGCGGGGTCTTGGCATTAAAGGCAGAGGGAACTTGGGAGGGTTGGTCTATTAACTAGACTGAGTGACAAGCTACTAACATCTCCAATATGGAGTTTCTGATCACTAGGCTATCTGAGAACTCTCGGTGCTGGGTACAGAAAGGTAAGATGGGAGGATACCCAAGAGCAATCTTGACTATAAATGAGTAGGTGGAGGGAAGGTATTCTATCACTTCATTGTTCTAAAGTTGGGTTGTAATTATATTTTTTTAAAATGTTAACAATCCTATTAATAATGGAAAGGTAATGATGGTAATTTTTTTTTTTTTTACCCCTTAAAGTACCTTATTGAATTTCTTTTGTTCTTTCCTCTCTTTGATCACTTGTTTCACCACAGTAAAATCAGCAAGGCCATTTCTATGGGTCTTACTCTGCAGCTAATTTTATTTACAGTTAGCATTTTGATATAATGGCAATTAGATGATGTTATTGGTTAAACTGTGCCCTCCAAAAAGATAAGCTGAAGTCCTAACTCCTAGCATCTGTGACTGTGACCTTACTTGGAAATAGGGCTTGTGCAGATATAATCAGGTTAAGATGAGGTCATTGAGATGGGCCCTAATCCAATATGACTGGTGCTCTTTGAAGAAGAAGAGACAGAGACACACACGAAGAACACCACATGAGGACAGAAGCAAGACACTGGAGTGACGTATCTACAAACGAGAGAACACCAAGGATTACTGGTCATCACCAAAAGCTCAGAGCCCTCGGAGGGACCCAGCCCTGCTGACACCTTAATTTCGGACTTCCAGCCTCTAGTACTGTGATACAACACATTACTGTTGTTCTAAGCCACCCAATTTGTGGGACTTTGTTATAGCAGTCTTAGGAAACTAGTAAGGTTGGTAACCCACCTCCCTTTCACTATTTTCTCCTACAGATCTGTATGGTGCAGAAGCCAGGCTCTAACCACACGGTCTGGAAACCAAGGCCCAGCGGAAGTCGTCGCAAACCTAAAGCCGTCTAGGAAGTAGAAACAGCTGCTTCTGTAATCACTCATTTTCTGGGCTTAGAGGGTCAAATGCGATCAGTTCTGCTTCCACCTGCCCAGGCAGGTACAGGGGAGCCACAGTGACTTGAAACAAAGATCGGCCCCAAAGTGTACTTTTAAGCAAAGCTTTTTCCTAAATGATAAATCTAGGAGGTAGGAAACTTAGGATAATCTTCTCAAGACTGGCATTTTCACCTTAAGTGCTGTGTGAAAGTATGAGAAAAAAAGAATATTAAGGACTGGCCTCTAAAGGAAGAAATCTGAGGTATCTTAAAAAGCCAAGTTGTTGATAATGGCTATCACACCACACAGGCCTTTGCTTTAAGGCCAACCTAAGTAACTAAAATCAAGTTACTTTATTTTTGGCCTAGCAAACCTTAGGATCAGTAATTCTCATCTTTATAATGTATAAGGGAATATTATGGTGAAAAAATTTGTGTATGGAGAAATATGAAAAAAATTTAAGAGTACTCCCATGGGAGTTGTAAATCTGGTACACCTACTTAGAAAACGTGAATGATCAAAATCTTTCGATGATGTGTTTAAATGAATTGTATTAATCACAACAGTATCTATGCTAAAAACTTAGCAAGATGTATCAGTTATCCTCTCTGCATACAATGCTTAATGCGCTGTTGGGCCTGGGGATGTCCCATTTAACTCTAAGGCTCTTGGGGAACATAGGTTCGCAGGTCTGAAAATGGCCCCCTGGCTTACGTTTGCTTATTCACTCATTCACAAGTATTTATTGAATGCTTATGATGGGCCATGCACTGTTCCTAGTGCTGGGGATGCATCATGGATACGGCAAATCCGAATTTCTAATGAGGTGAGACAGTCACTAAATAAATACACAATCTCCAATAGGACAGTGGTGATGAGTGGTATAAAAACTAATAAGGCTGCATGAAGGGACAGAGAGAGGAGGGGTGGGAGTGCTGCCTCTTTGAATAGGTGACATTCAGAGGCCTGAATAAAGTGAGGGAGACAGCCATGCAGACACCGAAGTGTGGATCGCCTATGAATCCTAACAGCAGAGTGTGGGGCATAACTGAAATCACACTTAAAGGGAAACCTGGTAAGATCATTGTAATACTGAAAACATCCTATCTTCCTTCCAACATTTTCTCGTGTACATCCTGTGTGAAAGGCACATAGTGGCGCAGTGAAACAGCTGTGGTTCTTGTTACTAGGAATCTCGCGTAAGGGCTGGCGGGGGCGGGGGTAGGGAGAGGGAGGAAGTTACTTGTGTGTATATGTGTATTCGTGTGTGTGTGTGTGTGTGTGCATGCACACATGCACACATAAAGCTATCAAAAAACCTTTCCAAGAATGATGGTGACAGCCCTGCTCAGTCCCTGACAGAGCCATAGTTCCAAATCAAAAAAAGAAAAATTAGCTGATTTTCAGAAGTCTGTTCTACCACTCACTGGCAAGCTCAGAGTGTGAGTTCCTTAATAATATATTTGCAAAAAACCCAAAAATCATCTCCCAATCAAGTTTTCAGTTTTCTTTTGTCATCTCTAAATTCAATGGAAGCAGTTAAAATATTTTCCTCAGAGAAGGTTTGATCTTAGTGACACATTTCCCTTACAAAGTCCTTTAAAGCAACCCGTGCCCCACAGCATGTGAACATCTGTGTGCCGAAAGGGACAAAGTGCACTGAGCCATCCCCTGTGAAGTCATCTGGGAGGAAGAGACGGTGGGTATCCGGGGCCCATATCTGCAATACGGCAGCATACAAACACTACTTTTAGGAGGATCTCAGACTACATCACACATTATGCACGACCTGCCACTTCTTTAGTTCTGACGTCTTCTAAGGAGCTCAGTCATCCATAGCCATGAATACCAACTCTTTCAAGAGACGTTGGGGGTTTTAGTAGCTGCTGAGAATGCTTGGCCATGGATAAAGTCCTGTCTAAAAGCAGCTTGGGCTTAGAAATAAATAAATGTAAAAATTCTGCTTTCTCTATAAAAATAGTATCAGTTTAATAACAAACCTATCAGGACGTGAGATCACGAGGCTGATCAGTGCTGCCCAATTGCTTTGGGATTATTTCAATATAAGAGAATGAATGGAAAGAGAGGGAGAGAGAGACATTACCAGCCATAAATCATTCAAACGCTTTTCATGCTTTCACGGAACTATTAAATACATACCAACAATACTTAGATGATATGTAAGGATAAGAAAAGTTATTTTTTTATATGCCAGGGATAAGGGCAGTTCGATGGTCTGCGCTTTGACATAAGGGGTGTCTGACTGCTGTGTGGTGACAGCCAGGCCGCTTATCCCGTCTCCTGTAAGACAGGAGGGGCCATTTAGCACATTATCATACAACAGCAGCACAAGGTGATGGTAGGGACTCTGAGTGAATGCTTACATCAGAATGAATCTTATCAAATGTTCAATGATGTTACTTGCTTTTGGTGGGCACCAAGAGACACTGCTTGATGAAAAGGACTCAAGCCTACCAACTTTTGAAGAGAAATGTATTGTTATGTGGAAGGGAACTGTTACCTGGGTACAGTGGCCACCTAGATGACAAGGTGGATTAGGTTAAGAAAGTTTCCACTATTGCTAGAAGTTTTAGAAATATTAAGAAATAAAAGTCTAGTTTCAGGACAGATACACTTTGGTGTGCTAACAAAAGACCTTGATGGCAGAAATTATTATAAGCATACCTAGTGGTATATGTGAGCAAACATTAGAAATTCCAAAATGAGGCCTATACATACATAGAAAAAGACAGGCTAAAAAAGACAGGCTAAAAACAATGGTGTTCTTCAAACTGATAAAGGACATGTATGAAAAACTCACAGCTAATATCAATCTTAATTGTGAAAGGCTCAACACTTTCCCCATATGATCAGAAATAAAGCAAGATATCCACTCTCACCATTTCTACACACCATTAATACCAGTAAAATAAATCAAGAAAACAGAATAAAAGGCATACAAATTAGAAATGTCTAAATAAAGCTACCTTGATTCACAGACAACACAACTGTCTACCTAGAAAACAACAAAGAAATCTAAAAATATTCACTAGAACAAATGACTTTATCAAGGTTTCAGAATATAAAGACAACATAAAAATCAATTTTATTTATATATTCTAGTAATGAACAGGTAGCAACTAAAAATAAGAAATTATAAAAGCATGAAACAACATGATACACTTAGGGACAATTTTAACAAAATATATGTAAGACCTGTACAATGAAAATTACCAAATGTTGATGAGAAAAATTTTAAAAAACATAAATGAATGGGTAGGTATACTGTGTTAATGGATCAGAAGAAAAATTGTTAAGATATTCTCCATAAACTTATCTATAGATTCACTGCAATTCCTTTCCAAATCCCACCAGGCTTTTCCACAGAAAGTGACAAGGGGATTCTAAATGAAAATGCAAAGGGCTTGAATAGCCAAAAAACTTGGAAAAAGAATGAAGTTGGAGGATGTATACGACCTGATTTCAAAATTAAGTATAAGGCTAAAGTAATCAAGTCAGAGTGGTAATAGCATGCAGACAGAGATGGCGGTCAACGGAACGGACGCAAAAGCACCAAAATAGACTCACGTGTATGTGGTGCATTTATTTTCAGCAAAGGTGCCAAGATACAAATATTAAGCAGAAATGAATCACAGACTGAAACATTAGAAACTATAAAACTTCTATAAGAACAAACGGGAGAAAATCTTTGCAACCTTATGATAAGCAAAGATTTCTGAGCTAACACACTCATACCAAAGAAAAAAACTGACATAATGGACTTCTTCAAAGTTATAAACTCAAGAGAAATGAAGAGATGCCCCATAAAGACTTATGTGAAATTTTATATATATCTTCAATTTTATTCATAATTGCCCCAAAGTGGAAATAACCCAAAATGTCCATTAACACAGAGAATGATTGATACATGTAACAACACAGATGAATTTCAAATGCATTATGCAAAAAGAAGAAGTCAAATTTAAAGGGGTACAAGTGTATGATTCCAGTTATATGATATTCTAAAGGCAAAAACAATGAGGTCAGAAAACAGATCGGTGGTTGACAGGGCTGCGGTTGGGGGAAGAAGACTATAAAGGGGCATGAAGACTTTTTTTTTTTAAGTAATGGAAATGCTTCATATCTAAATTGTAATGGTGGTTATAGGACTCTATATTTGTCAAAACACATCAAACTACACACACTTAAAAAGAGTGAATTTTATCATATATAAATTACGCTTCGGTAAAACAAAACAAAAAAATAGTCATGTTTTTCTGGGGATGGTCAGGATTTGTACGTCACAGACAGGAAGAATATTTGGACATCAACAGTGCTAGGAAATGAGAAACACCACTTAGTTTCCAAGTTGTTGGTTCTTTACATGGCAGCATACTATGTTTTCATTAGAAAGGCCCAGTTGAATAGAAAAACTGAATGGCTAGAAAGATTTTGTTAAAATCGAAGTTAAAAGTGTATATATCTATAGGGACACCTGGGTGGCTCAGTCATTAAGCGTCTGCCTTCGGCTCAGGGCGTGATCCCAGGGTCCTGGGATCGAGCCCCACATCAGGCTTCTCTGCTAGAAGCCTGCTTCTTCCTCTCCCACTCCCCCTGCTTGTGTTCCCTCTCTCGCTGGCTGTCTCTCTCTGTCAAATAAATAAATAAAATCTTTTTTAAAAAAAGTGTATATATCTATAAAATCAATTCAATTTGTCAGATATTTACTGAATACCCACTATGCGCCAAGCATCAGACAAGGCACCACAAGGGAAGACAGATCCCCGAGGGAACAACAGCATCTCCAGGGACTCATGATGTACTGGATCTAAGCCATCCTTTCATACGCCATCACTGGAAATGACTAGCAATCCTTAAAAAGATGTAAAATGGTATTTCCCTGTGAGTGCCTGAAATCTAATTCTGGAGAACTGTCCTTTGATAAGAGTGCTTGCAGTAGCAGGCTTTGAAACTTGTCTTGGGACCATCTCTGACCCTTGGTGCTTTTCATCACTTTGCTTTCCAACGTTGTTTGCCTTCTGCACTATGACTTTAGACTTGACAATCATGAACTTAATGCAAAAGTCTCATTAAGGATAGGAGTGGCAGGGTTCACTAATCTCTTCAAAAGCTGGACTTCTAAGTATTCCAACAAGCTAGCCACAGAGAAAGAAGCTCGAGAGCAGTCCAGACACCAGAAGAAAGCCTTGCCGAGGGACTTCAGAGCCCTTCACTAAACCATGTGGAGCAGACGATAAAAGAAACAAAGAGAGCTTTTAGAAGGGAAAATGTGGGGAAAGGAGGTAAGACAGAGACAGACGTGTATATTGCAGGGAAACTGAGAAGGGTCTTTGGCGAGAACATGGGAGGCCTGACCTCTCTGAACATTTTTGTCTTTTTCCCAATTGAAAATATTTTTTGAAGAGTGAAGAATAACTTTCCACATCAGGAATGGAGTTTTTAGCATTACAGTTTCTAGGACTTTCTCGGTTTTTTCTGTGTTTAAAAACAGAACTTGAAAACACATAAATGTGACTTTTTCTTGGTAACTGACATTAGGGATCGGATTGAACCCTTGGGCATAAATCAGGACAATGCTCTGGCAGCTGGACCCTGAGCACCACAATGAAAGGCTAATACTTTGTTTCTTGCATTTTATTTTGGGACTGTGCTAAGTACTATATACTTTTCCAATTGCTGATACAGTTATTTTGCTAAGCATAAAAATGCCACTGTCTTTCTTGCGGAAAGATTTTTTTGGGAGCATTTCTGTAAATGACCTGAGACTACAAGTCTGGTCACAATCAAAGTGTCTGCACATTAAAGGGAACCAGCCATGATTAGTTATAACAACTCAGATTAGCCGTTACATAAATACCTACTACAGGGAACAAGAATTGTGAAAATAACACTTAATGCTCATGTTTACGTATACCCACTGCCACTTGACTCACTCTGCAGCTATCAGGTTACTGGGTGGAAATTCATTTTCAAATATAAACTCTAACAATTATGCGAAGACTTTTGTAACTCCCTCTGTCTTTTTTTCTGCTTCGCTTTTTCACCTGGTGAGGGGTCAGCCCAAGCTAGTGTAAGACCATCTGAGGCCTATGGGTGCCATCAATTTGCACTATATTCATGACACACATATATACTCCTACTGTTGCCAGTTATCTCTTTGTGTCCATAAATTCTACCTCTATCATTAGACTTTTGGAGGTTTTTGGTCTTTTTCTTTTTTTTTTTTTTAAGATTTTATTTATTCCAGAGACAGAGAGAGAAAGTACATAAACAAGAGAGAGCATGAGCACGGGGGAGGGGCAAAGGGAGAAAGAGGGGCAGAGGCAGAGGGAGAAGCAATCTCCCCACTAAGCAGGGAGCCCCACTTGGGCTCGATCCCAGGACTGCGAGATCATGACCTGAGCCGAAGGCAGATGTTTAATCGACTTGAGCCACCCAGGCGCCCCTTTTTTGATCTTTCTAGCACAGTGATTTTTCTCAACACTGGCTGACTGTCCATTAGAACTACCTGGGAATCTTAAAAATCCCGAGGCCCAGACGGCACCCCTAGGTAATTAATTTCTGAAAGTGGGGCCTGGGCATCAATCCCAATGTTCGGTCAGGATGGAGGAGCACTGATGTAGGGGAAAAAGAAATTAAGCCCTCATTTGTTTCTCAGGTTCATTCTGACTTTTAATTCCCTGCTGCCTTCATCCCCTGTGATAGGAAACATATTACGGTTCTGTTCTGCGTACATGTGCTGCGTGGGTCTCTGCAACAGGCCTTTGTACTCAGGGCTTTCTGGTCAGCCAGCTTATACGAGAACCTTCCTATCAGAGACTGATGATATTAAAGCCCAAACTGCTTGCTCCTGAGACACTTCCCTTGAGTTATGTTCCTCATTCAGCTTTAGCTGGTTGGCATCAGTAACAATATATTTTGTGTGCATGTTTGCATGGTGGTTTATGGTTGACAAGGTACTTCTATAAAGCACTACCCTCGTGTGAACCCAACCAGAGTTTTGGGAAGCAGGTGGGATTACTATGCCCACTTTAGAGGAGAAAACTGTGGTGCAGGGAGGCTAAATGACTTGTCGACCTCTCCTAGAATTCAGTGACAGAGACTGGACGAGGAGTCAGAACATCTAACACCCAGCACACTTCCCACTCCTCTCTACCCCACTTTCCTCGGAAGGAGAACAGAGGCGAGATATGGTTTTCTTGGTACCTTGTGACGATTTCCATTCAAATGTGATATTAAAGGCTAAACTATAGCTGAAGCACTGAGTACCCTATATGGAACCAGATGAATGTAATTTAATGACGTTCCTGGAAGATAATGTGATCAACAATTACTTGTTTAATGAATAAATATGCAAATCCCTATTTTCTTGAGGCCATATATATGGCCCTTCTACGGAGGAGAGCTGGAGAGATTAGCACTCCAGATGAATCCCAATTTCCATCCTGGTTTGATCTGCTTATAATAGGAAGGACCCGGAAAAAGGGTCAGAAAAAGTAATTCAGTATTGAGGCCGAATGAGTCTTGGAAGAGTACAGGGGCAGACGGACAATAAGACACATAAACACAGTCCTCGATTCTTCCTGTCTGGAAGAATAATCTCAGGAAGTCACTAAATGTGTGCAGGAGAAAATATTAACTGACAACAGCTTATAAGACCTACATATTAGATGAAAATCACTGTGCAGGAAAAATAAAGGACAGCAATTCCAGCAGACGAACCAGATGTATGACCTGAAGTCCAACTATTGAGGCTGCAAATTTATACCTTTAGAAAAGCGAATTCACAGTGCTGGTGATGTATTTAGCTGGGAAGAAGCCAGTCACTATGTCTTTGTAACATGCTCCCAACACACCTGGTCTGTGGACCACCACTGGCTGACATTCGCAGCAGGGCACTTTTTAGACATTCAAGTCTGCACAGTTGCAGAGTGGTTCCGAGGCCAAGAATTGGTCAGACGTGATGACCAAATTCTGAGAAACAAAAATGCTGGTTAATGGTAGGATGACTTCCAAGAAACCGAATCAACAAGTTCTAAAAACTCTGAAAGAAGGTACTAATGTTCAGATTAGATTTTAACGAAACAAAACTAAACAAGACTTAAAGAGGCCTAAGGGATGGTCTCATGATTGAAAAATGAAAACTTAAATCAAATAAACAAAAAAATGGACTCGTAGTCTCCA
This sequence comes from Ailuropoda melanoleuca, assembly GCF_002007445.2. Classification (NCBI taxonomy): domain Eukaryota; kingdom Metazoa; phylum Chordata; class Mammalia; order Carnivora; family Ursidae; genus Ailuropoda; species Ailuropoda melanoleuca. Next base: position 3,428,787 of record NC_048236.1, read on the forward strand.
CACTCTTTTTTCCTGCTTCCTTTCAGGTTCTCGAGTCTCTCGATGATTCCCTGGGGGGGCTTTGAAGGGACACACACTTCTTGACATATATTAGGCAGGTCAAATCCAGATGTATGTTTTTTGAATTAAGATGGCTTATTTAAAGCAATAAGAAGCTGCCACAGAATAGCCAAAATTATAGATATTAAGGATGGAAAAGGCCTATTAGATCATCAAGTCTGTCCCTCAGGGCCAGTGCCGGAGAAGCAATCGAAATAAAACGATCCACTTGCTCCAACTGTTCTCTGTGGTTAGCAAGACAAAAACACTCTCAAACAGAAATGAGTCTTGGAAATTTATGACTGAAATGCTGAACTCTCTTTTTTTTCGATTATTTGGCTCTTTGTCAGTCAGAGTCTGGGGAAGCTGGGCTTACTTGGTAATAGTTTCTACACTCTGTATGTATCTGGGTATGTATATATCTCTCTAAATGCATCTGTACTTGTGTGTACAAGACACATACAGATGCTGTCAGGTCACCACTTATCACGGCTCGCAGTCACCTCCTGCACAGTCACATTTATACTCATGAGAAGCCCCTGATTCGTCTAGAAGTACAGATTTAGATTATGTTCAAGATTTGCCAGTGTGGGAATCACACTCATAGACTAAGTCTTCTCTTTTCTGGAAGCTCAAGATGTAATAACGAGTCTGCAACCACTGAGAGATGGTGAACGTGGGCACTGAATGCGGTTCATGGGATGGAATTCTAGATATAAGCATTAAGAACTTGAGGAGTTTTTCATGTGCAGAGACCAGAGAAAGTGAATAGCTTTTAGCTTTCCTCACTGGAATGGTTCTAATAATTTTGAATAATACCTTTCCGTGAGGCTTTTTTAGGTATATTGCTTGAACTGTTAGTATACAAAATTTACCTAAATACAGGAGTAGGATAAAGCCACACCAGTATGGAATGAATAAAGAGTTTTCCAAACTGCCTGGGATGAATAGAACGTGGTATACAAAAGATTCTTTTTCAATGGTAAAGATAGCCTTGGAAAGTCACAGATGTGACTCACAGCAATGTGCACGCTTGGGTTGGTAACCAATGCAGTTATGACCTGCAGCACAGACAGACTTATAAGGTAATTACGAGGAAAGGAATCCAACCTCAAACCGATCTACCAAAATACTCATTCTCTAAAGCTTGTGTTGGCTATGGCGGAATTAGCAATGAGAAAAAGTGTGATTTCTTTATCAAAGAGCCATCGAGTGCCCCTACATCTCCTTGAAAAAATGTGTCAAAATGTTCTCCAAATGGCCCTTTAAATTTCCATAGTAATGCAGACATATTGTTGTCTTCAAGTTTCTAAAGAATGTGATAGAAAAAAATTTTTAAGAAGATTCCACAGGGTTAACCATGGCCTTACAGTAAAAATACATAAATGTGTCGTAAGTTATGAAACACTAGAGTACCTTCTTTTATTGATTTCATTGATGAAATCTTGGTATCTGGAGTTATTTCTATAAAAAGCTGGGCATCAAACCCTTGGTCATGAATATGAACTCCTTCTTAACACAGTTTCTATGGGAAAATCCAAAATTGACTCAGATCATTTTGACTTGTCAGGCCTTTCCCAGGAACTGAACCTGCCAAAGGGATAAAGATTGACTCCTTGTTTAAAGAAGAGGGGCCCCAAATGTATTTCCTATAAATTTGGGTGCCAAAGGAAACGGAAAATCCATCATTCTCAGACATTCGAAGACCAATTCATGGCAATGATACCATAACTTCCATTTTCCAGCTATGGGGAAACTTAAAAGACTTGTGCTGCTAATTTTTACTGTATTCTAGTAAGGAGGGAAGAGGCTTAGAATCAAGTACTTAGAAATATTTAAGTCAGAATTAGGAAAATGGGCACCGAAGAACAAGTCATTATTGGTGACACTGGACAAACTCCCCAGTCTAGTCATCTTTTCCATTTTGCTTTCTTCCACCTTTCAACTAATTCCGCTTTTCTATTTTTCCCCTAATTATGCACTGCACGTGGCTGTGACAGGCTCAGACCTTGCCGAACTTCATTAACTATACTGAAAGCTAAGCCATGGAGCTGCGAACATTTGATGTGGCACCTACCTGAAACTGGTTAAGGGTAAATTTCAGCAAGGCTTCAGTTTCACATTTTTACTTAATTTCCTCCTCCTCCTCTTCCTTTTTAACTGTGTTATTATAAGGCAATTGAAAGATGTCACCCTTTGGAAAACCCAGTGGAGGAGGGGCTGGCTGTCTTCCCATGACTCTGCTTCCTTTCCCTACTCCCCTTCCAACCCCCCACACAAGAAAGAGTACTCACAGGCGTGAGAAGGGAGTGACAACGTTTAAAAAACTGTTGTTCTATTCACCCATTCTTCACTTTGGAGAACAGACTATTTTCATAGTACAATAGCTGGTAAACTCTCTACATTTTGTACCTGTTAGTGTCTTTTTTTTTTTTTAAACAAAAAGACTATCGGCACATGAATAGTCTTGTTCTCCCGTAAAATTAGCAGTGAATTTGCCGAAAATGAATGCTGCTTCTTACATATTTGTCTTTGTGAGCTAACCTTCCAGCGAGGGCAGAAGGAAGATGTATTAAAGCAGGATCTATGGAACAATTTGCTTTCACACTTTGTCTCCAGGAGGCTCCATTCTACCACCTGGTTCAAAACAACTGTAGACTGAACCTTTCGAATTGATACATTTCTAAATGATGTCCTAGAGGCTGCAGAAAGTATTTTACCGAAGGACTGCCTTGTTCTTCTGGAGATTAAGAGAAACAAGGTTTTGTTTCTTTATGATGACTATAAAGGCTAACATACTGTATTGACTCTGTGCCAGGCACTGTTTTAAACACTTTCCATGTATTAACACCTTCGATTCTTACAACGATCTATGAGGTGGGTGCTATTAGGAAGGCTGTGTAATCTGTGTAGGTTACATAACTAGTAAGCAGTACAGCCGTGATGTGAACCTAGGCGGTCGCTCCAGAGCCCATGCTCTCCAGCTGTAGATCATCCTGGCCTTGGAATCGCTGATACCCTTGGGAAGCTCTAAAATCATCACAGGAAACATGCACTCAATAAATGTATGCGTGTACTAAATACATGCTAGGTGCTAACTCCCCACCTAACGTTGGGCTGTGCACTGGAGACAGAAGTATGAACAGACTGGCTTGGCTTGCAGGAGTTCAAACAAATGAAGAGCTGTACTATGTCCGGGTCTTGGAAATGCACACAGAACAAATTACAACAGGTCGGGCGCCTGGTTGGCTCAGTTGGTTGAATGTCCGACTCGATTCCGGCTCAGGTCATGATCTCTGGGTTGTGAGATTGAACCCCGCATGGGGTTCTGTGCTCAGTGCAGAGTCCGCTAGGGATTGTCTCTCTCTCCCTCTCCTGCCCCTCCCCTCACTGGGCATGTGTGTGTGCGTTTGTGTGTGTGTGTGTGTGTGTGTGCGCGCGCGCGCGCACTCTCTCTCTCAAGTAAATAGATAAATCTCAAAAGAAAAGAACAAATTACAAAGGTAAAACAGAGGTTCCCAACCCCCGCACACTGCAACTGAGTGGAATAAAAATAAATACAGGGATGGTGATAACAGGCAAAAAAGAACTGGCTGAAATCAATTTTCCCCAAAGCAAAATACACCGCACCATCAGCTCTCAGTGGACTCTTGCAATCAGCTGACTAGTCTCCTCACTTCTACTCTGGTTTGTAAGACACTTTTATCAGAGTAGACAGAAAGATCCTTTACCTATTTTGAAAAGAAGTTATCAGTGAGTCAGGAAAAACTAATACTGAACAACAGACACCACGAATCAGTCTGTTCCTCTTGGACTTGGTTCTGGAGTGGGACAGCTTGGTGGGGTCAACATCGCTGAATGGCCTCCCTCTGCGGAGGTTCCCCTCTCCCTGTCCCCATTTGCAACTTCCTCCAGCCAGAGTCCTTTCTTTTCCTTATGCCTCTGTGGACCCAGCTCCAATCAGCTTCTGCCAGCCTCTCTCTGTGCTGTGTTCCAGTCCCTGCTCATGACCAAAAATGCACTGAAGCAGAAATGTAACCATTTTAAATATAACTAAAAGGTGATTTAAAAATATTATTTATGGGACACCTGGGTGGCTCAGTCGTTTAGCGTCTGTCTTTGGCTCAGGTCATGATCCTAGGGTCCTGGGATCCAGCCCCACGTTGGGCTCCCTGCTGAGCGGGGAGCCTGCTTCTCCCTCTCCCTCTGCCTGCTGCTCCCCTTGCTCGTGCCCTCTCTCTCATTCTGATACATGAATAAATAAAAGCTTCATAAAAATATTATTCATATAACGGATAAATAGAAACTTATTTATCATTTAGATAATTCTTTTACCTTCTACAAGATTTTCTAAGGGAATCTGGAAACACGACAGCTGTCTTCAAATACACGAAGGTGCGAAGGTCTATCTCATGAAACAGGATTAACGGGGAGATAAAAAATAGTATTTCCTTATCTAATAGATAAAAACAAAAGGTAGGAAGCACAACATGTGTTCTCGATGGGGTCCCTGTGAGAACCAACGCCACGGTAGAGTTCATTCTTTTCCGTTCTGTTCTGCAACCTGCAGTTCCTTGGTTATCAAACACCAGTCAGAATCCAATGAGGAGCCCTTGCTTTCTGATGTCAAAGCTTGTTAGGCTCCTTCGGAGAGAAAGAAATTCCATCACACAGAGCTGTACTGAACACGCTGCACTTTCTAGAGTGGGTCACATAGCACCGCGCACTTCACTCAGCCCCCTCCGCCCAGGTCTCGGCCGCCAAGGAGGAGGTGCTGATGGGCTCGAGCCCCATTCTCGGGCTGGCCGGCTTTGATTGGCAGATGCTTCTACTGAGGCAGCAGTCTCTCATCTCCCCGGCTTTCTGGCCCGCGCTGTAACAGATAAGGGGTAGCAGACATCCCGTCTCTAGTGCACCCAGAAACAAATGCAAACTAATGTGAAACAGAGTCAGAAGGCATGGCTTTCTTACTTTGCGCTCCTAATGAAATGGTCATCTTCATTCATAGAGTGGTCTATTCCTATCTCGCCACTACTCTAGCTGTGCCGTCACGGGTACCGAGGTGACATGTGCTGTATTTGACCCCTGGTCAATTCCAGTTTCTTGAATATTGCAGGGAATCAAAAGTTAACATACAGCCAAGGCTACGATGACAGAGTTGGCGTGCACATGGTTTTGTGAGCATGTGTGTGTAATGCAGACACGTATCAGACACATTCATGCATTATACACACTGGTAGTTTTACATTTTTTTTTTTCTATTTTGGTTCAAGGACAGCCATTAGCTTTTTTGCCCCCCCACCCCCACCCTGAGCAGGGCCATTTCTGACCGTCTCAGAGGCGGCCAAGCACCTACACTACCATTACTCTTCTTCAGTGACAAGACCGAAAAGCTTCATACTGTCTGCCACTACGCCTACTCAAGCTGATTGTCTTTTAATAGTTTCAATGCAAGTTGTGCAAGGAAATGATATCGTACAATCTCAGGTCTCCAGGGAAGGATACGGTCATTCCCGGAGGAGAGTGAGCCTTTGCTGAATTGGCTGCTTTATGAGTAAAACAGGAAGCTCGGGCCTCTTTCATTGTACCTTTTTCAGTTTTGAAAAGCCGCCCAAATAGTTCCAAGTAGAGTCGAAGCAGAGTTATTAATGTCAAGAAGCCAAGATCTTTCTCCATGGTTTGCTGGATGAGGAAGGAAGAAAACTGTTTGTGCTCGGCTGTCCTTTGCTGCTTCTGCTTGAGCCAAAGAAGCAGGAAGGCGAGGCAAGGAATAAGTGAAAAGAGATGGTGTTTATCTCGGAACAAAATCACAATGTTCTGCACTTGGCTCCGGCAGTCAGATGTGGCCCCTGCACCTTTAAGACAGATAGTCCCTTCCGTGACAGACGACACACTAATCACAGTGCTTCTGCCAGAGAGAACTCACACATGCAACCCATTACAGAAAAGAGAATTTCTTTTTCTTTAAGAAGACTCAAGATCATTAGACATGGTTTCTTCGATGCTAAAAAATCAGGCCCAAAAATGAAAACAAACAGTTTCAAGTATTTGCAACATAATGCCCACATGTATTTGTGGAAATGTAGTAAAAGTGCCCGAAAATGTGGTTTGACATTTCATGCTGCACTGTTTTTCTATCTTTCCAATTCTCTTACATGTGTCCTCTTCTCCTATATCTCACTTTAGTTTTACTCTATTTCAAATATTTGCAGAGCGGTAGCCACAGTGATTCCCAAATAGTTGGGCTTTCAGGGAGCTAATGACCCACAGGAAGCAGCCCAGAAGCTTGTTGTAAATTAAACAAACTCCTTATAAATTCAACATGGTAACATATGAACACAAAGGTAGGGCATGACAACATGACATAACTTTTAAAAACAGCAATTAAATGTATAGCACTGCTTTCTCTAATGATGTGCTATGCTAATTTAAGGCTAAGGTGATGATTCCGTTGATTTAACAGTTTAACATGGAACTCATAAATGGGAATAAAATCTGTAATAAAGAAATCGTGGGGACTTTAGCATTTATGAGTATAGAATTAGTTATGTTATTATATGGGAGAAAGATATACATTTCAATCCAATCAATTTTCTCTGTCATAAACTAACCTGAGACATTTAGGCTGAACAGCAAGCAGGCTTTTTAGAAATTCGAAGAAAATACATCCTTTCATTAAATATGCAGATTCTGAATGGAATATTAAGTGGTAAATTATCTTTTTCATTTCTGTTTCATGTTCTTGTCATGTTTTGCTTCTTTCACAGGTTTACCCTTTTTTTTTTTTTTAAAGATTTTATTTATTTATTTGACACAGAGAGAGACAGCCAGCGAGAGAGGGAACACAAGCAGGGGGAGTGGGAGAGGAAGAAGCAGGCTCCCAGCGGAGGAGCCTGATGTGGGGCTCGATCCCAGAACACCAGGATCACGCCCTGAGCCGAAGGCAGGCGCTTAACGACTGAGCCACCCAGGCGCCCCACAGGTTTACCCTTTCAACCTTTTTTTTTTTTTTTTTGGCAGATATTCTGAAGGTACAACAGAAATGTAAGACATCACTTGTAACGTCCTCATCAAACATAAAGTATTGTAAAGGATGTACAAATTCCACATCCTCTGACTGTGCATGGGTTTGACGAAGGAAAGGGTTGTTCTATCTGGGGGGGCAGCCTCGCTGGAAGGAATGTGTGGAAGGAGTGTGTGTGCTGCAATCCTTTGCATTTACTGGTTTACTCGCTCTGGACCAACCAGTCCTCATCAATCGGGTTGATTTTTAGTGTTCATGGTTAGCTCAGCGTTAACTGGCTTTGTTTTTAAGATAAATTCAGATCCGTAGGTAATCCAGCTTCTCCAGCCGTGTTACTACTGACGTTATTGTGTGGCATTATGCACAGGTTTCCTTTCAGTCCCTTTTTTATTCCAGAGTCCAGATTTTTTGAGTCCATTTTTTCCTACCCAGAAGCTCTGCCATAGAAAAATCCCTTTATAGAGTCGCCACTTCTGCACAGGACAGAAACATTATAGTTAGAACCCACTGGTCAGCAGCTGCCGAGCTATCTGGATTGGCAACTGGCAAGACTCTCTTGATCACATTGGTGGAAATCATATACATTTCTGCTTTAGTGGCAGCAGATGAAACCTGTGGACGTTACAGGGTAACAAGTGCAGAGCAGGAGGGAAGTAATGGCTTCATAGTTTGTTCCCTGCTCCCGCCACATTTTACTACTTGCAGGTCTTGGAACACGACATGCTCTCCCTTCCTTGGGCCTCTGTACTTCATACTCATGCTGATGAGACTGATCTTTCTGGTCCTTTCTGCTTGACTGATTTCACTAGTCCTTTAGGTTTCCATTTATTTATTTTATTTTATTTTTAAAGATTTCTTTCTTTATTTGAGAGAGAGAGAGGGAGCAAGCACACAGAGGCGGAGGGAGAGGGAGAAACAGGCTCCCCACTGAGCAGGGAGCCCAACTCGGGGCTCCATCCCAGGACCCTGGGATCATGACCTGAGCTGAAGGCAGCCGCTTAACTGACTGAGCCACCCTGGTGCCCCCTTCAGAATTCAGTTTAGATAATACTTCTTCCAAGAAGCCAGGCTTTTTATCATTAGGATAAAGTTCGGCTTCACCTACAAGCGTCCACGGCATCTGTTGACCTCACACCAGCAATGACTACACTACATTATAATTGCCATATACTTGCTTGTATGCTCCTTACAGTAGGGAATATAGCTTGTTCAGAGATTTGGTCCTGGCACCTGGCACTTAGCCTGCCATGTGGTCACATGCCCACCATTATCTGTCGAACAAATTAGCAAGATGTTGATAATGATGACAATGCTAATGATGGCTAAATTTACCACGTGCTTATTGTGTGCCAAGCACTATTCTAAGCCTTTACATTTAAACTTCGCAATGGCTCTATAAGGCAGGTGCCATTACCATCCCCATTTTATAGATGAAGAAACTGAGGCATAGAGAACCTTCAGTACCTTTTCGAGTTGCTTCGTTTTGAAAATGCCTTGTCAATTTAGAAAAACTTAGTTTATATCCTGGGAACTAAAGTGAACTGAAGGGTAACTACTAATTGATAAAGGATCCAAATGATTATTAGGTTGAATCATAAGAAACCTTTGATATTCAATTGGTTTTGACTTACAGATATGGCAACTTCATCCATTTCAACCTGGTATACTGAGTTCAGTTAGAACTCAGTCTTTATCCTTGTTGCCTACCCCATTCACCCACAGCTGGAAAACATACCACACTCCTACATATTGTCGTGCTAAAGAGTGATAGGTACATGGATAGGGACCAGAGAAAGCATTTATGCATAGAATTCTTTTTAACTGTGTCAACAGAGCCTTGTTTCTATGGTTGGCTAAGACTTAATGATCTCTTTGCCATATATAACCCTTTTGTGAACAATGACATTGATTGTAATGCTTTCTGCCTATGCAGACCACGTCTAGGGCCCCAAAAGAGGTAAAATCAGTAATAACATGTTTTTCCATAGTTTTAACTCATATACGATGACATAAAGCCAAAGGTAAAAGGAAAAAAGAATTTGGAGTTGAAAATGATTTAAATTTGCCAGTTCCCAGCACTTCTGGAACATTGCCAGGGTTAATTTGGATTGGGCCTTTCAGAGCCTGCACTGCTCTAACCTGATGTAGCCTAAAAAACATACTTGATAAAAAAAGGTAAAAAAAAAAAAAAAAAAAAAGTCCACCCAACTCAACACAACTGACAGTCTGTTCTCAGGTTGCCTAGCCCCGCACCAGAATGTTCTATTTGTTTCATTCCAGAAGAGGGTGATACTGTGTCTCTCAGTGAAAGGTATTTGTGATGAGAATAACTTATAGGCTCATCCAAAGCTACGGAAGGCAAACGCTCCCAGGAGGGAACAGGACTTGTTTGCAGGCTGGAAACATTTTTAGCATTCACTGGAGATTTTTATTTCGAAATCTCCAAATTCAACAATTCTTCAGCCTCTGTAAACTTTCAGATGGAAAGCTCCAATATTTAGAGTAAATAATGTCTAAGCTTCCCCTTCCCAGCAAGTTTTCTTTTTTCTCCCCTGTCATAAGAGTGTTATATCCTGGCAACTGAAATACAGAAGCCCTTTGTAGTAAAGCTATCATACTATACCCCTCAGAATGTGTTCCTAATGAGGTTATAGCTTACTAGAACCATAGAAGGGCATTGAAAAAAGAAAATACCCTGACAAATGTGTTGACCAAAGGATGCCAACAACTCTCCCAGGGTCCTGTCCGAAATTCAAGGATTTAAAAAAAAAAAAAAAAAAAGTAAAAATGAACTTTGGTGTATGTGAAAAATCATAACATTGAAACATAAGTCCATTTATCTTTTAACTATTTTTCTAGTTCTCTTCCAAAATTTTGCTGGTTATTAAAACACTGCTGTGTAAATACAAATGTTCTGCTTTATAACTCACCCCCTATTTCTTGTCCTTACAATATAATAATGTCATTGTTCGTTATATCACACTTATTCTTAAAGTAATAGGGCTTGATGTGAAGGACTTTAAATAGCACGGTGAGGAAGGGCTTCTACAGAAACAGGAGATGGGGTAATCAAGCACAGAATGGGGAGTTCAGAGAAGAACTCTGAAGGGCTTCTCTGGTTCTGAGAGTCCTTAAAGAGTTGACATACCACGATGTTCACCGAGCTAAGCAGCGTTCCTCATAAACGCCCCCCTGCTCCCGAAGCAGGCTGTCCAAGATGGGACCGACTGCCACGGTCATGGGGAAGGTCCTACCAGAATTTCAGTGAATCCATTCAAACTCCCAGATTGGGAGTTTAGCTGCAAATAAATTTCACTAGTGTATGCTAATTCATCCACTACACTTTCTTAGCATACATCCTTTGCCCCGATGAGTAAACGAGCAAATGCCCACTTCTCTTTTGAGAGATTCACAAACAACTGCTTCATATAACCAACTCTCTTGAGTCAGGACCACCAGAATCGAGAACTTATGGCAGTCTATAAGACATCAACACTCTCAATGAGAAGATACCACATGCGCTGTAATTAGAATCACAGACTGTAGGAGCTGGAATGGGTCTTTGAGGTAATTTAGTTCAAACTTCTCATTGTACAGTTGAGCTTGAGTGACTTTTCCAAATGTTACTCAGCCAGTTAATGGCTGGCCTGGGAGTAGAACCGGGTCTCCTGACTCTTATCCCACTGCTTTTGCCATTATAACAGGCTTCAGCCATGATATACTATTTAGACAAGGTCAGTAAACTCAGGCTCTATCAAGACTTGATGGGGAGGGATTCCATTAACAAGAAGTCTTAACAGAAAACTCCCTGTATCTAATTCCTAAAAATTCAAGTTGAGGGATAACTTGGTACTCTCTCAGCATAAAAGGCAAAGGGAACTGTATGAACTAGGATCCAATTCTAATGAATCTGTTAAAAAAATTGCATAAAGATTTAGCATGTACTCAATGTAGAAAATTTACTTCAACTTGGGCATTTTCTTTCTTCCTTTCATATTGGACCTGTGAAGAATTTTTGATGGGTGAAAAAATTTTTTTCTCCAATGATAGTCTGTTATACTGAAAAAAAAAACACAAAAAACAAAAACCCACCCAAAAACCCAACACTGAATTGGTAATCAAGAGACCTGGTTCTACTCTGGGCTTTGCCATTAATTCATTGGGATACTCTAGCTTTCTAGGTCAGTTTTCTAGTCTGTACACTGAAAGGTTAATTTTGACAAAGTATGCTCGGAAAAGCTGAAGAGGTTCTGTGAAGGTGTCCTAGGGGCTGACAGAAGGGGCCAGAAGAACAGCAGGGGGAGGCCACACTAGGAAGTTCTGAGTTTTCTACCTCAACCTCTACTGGGCAGTTCTGCTTTGATTTGATTTTGATATCAAGCTGACATGTAAGACTGTGTGAAGAACAAGCTATGTGGTCAAGTTTCAAAACCACCAAAAAGTTGAAAGTGCTAGATTATTCCTTCTAAGTCTGATATTCACTTGCCAGCTTACAGGCCCTCGGTCAACAGCCCGTCAAAGAATAAGCTCTTAAACATGGTGTTCTCCATGCCTTAGCCCCCGCCTCTCCTTTTCCTCGCGTCTCCAGGAATTCTGCACTAGGTACTTCATGCTTTAATCATCTCGGATTGTTGGCAATCTCCTGACCAGGCAACGCTGTTCCTCCTTGGGACTCTACTTTGCTC
>NC_048236.1:3441974-3512225 GCF_002007445.2 Ailuropoda melanoleuca
TGTGTGAAGAACAAGCTATGTGGTCAAGTTTCAAAACCACCAAAAAGTTGAAAGTGCTAGATTATTCCTTCTAAGTCTGATATTCACTTGCCAGCTTACAGGCCCTCGGTCAACAGCCCGTCAAAGAATAAGCTCTTAAACATGGTGTTCTCCATGCCTTAGCCCCCGCCTCTCCTTTTCCTCGCGTCTCCAGGAATTCTGCACTAGGTACTTCATGCTTTAATCATCTCGGATTGTTGGCAATCTCCTGACCAGGCAACGCTGTTCCTCCTTGGGACTCTACTTTGCTCGTGTTCCCTCTGCGTCTCTTCCTTCCCTGCCTCACTGACTTCTTATCCTTTACAATTCAGCTCAGGCAATCCCTCACCCATGAAGCCTTCAGGAACGCCGGGAGTAGGTGAAGTAACCTTCACTTGTTCCCACTTCATCCTGTGAAGGACTACCACAGTAATTAAACAGTATAACGAGATTATATAGTTCTCTACTATCTCTTTCAACTGGGCTCTAAGTGTCTTATGGGCAATGCCTTTCATTGATTAGAAAAAATACCCCAAAGCAACAAAAGAGCGAAGTTAACCAGGGAAAGGGTCAGTATATACTTGCAGAATATTTATATGTATCTATATTATATCTTTCATCCATTCGCTAATTATTTCTCAAGTGCCCACTACTGACCAGCCACTCTCAGAGGTGCTGGGAATGCATCTGTGAGCAAAAGAGGCAAAGTTCGTGCCCTCGTGCAGTATCTTACACAAATATACAACACACACACAAATAAATACACAGTGTGGTAGGGGTGACAAGTGCTGAGGGAAGACGTTTCTTGGGGAAAATGCAACGGGGACTGTGGAGAGGGGATGGAGTTAGCAGCACAGGTGAGCTGTCAGGGAAGGCCTGTCCGCTGAGGTATCACTGGACCAGAGAGACCTCTAGGAAATGAGGGAGTAGGCCATGCAGATTTCTGCAAAAAAGCACACAAGGTAGAGAGACCTGCAAGTGGAAAGGCCTCTTACGGAAGAGCCTAAGTGGAGTATCTGAGGCACAGGAGAAAGGCCAGCCTGGCTGCAGCAGAATGAGCAAGAGAGTGGGGACTGAGCGATGAGTTCAGAGAGGTCATCAGGGGCAAGACCAAGCAGAACATTAGACGTAAAGATTTGGGGTACATCATCCATGAGAAGTAGTTTGTTCTCCAACTTTCTGCGGAGTTCTGCAATCAAAGGGCAGTAATAGCAACACTAAGCTGAACTGTCAAGGACAGGACTCAGGACGGGGGAGACCTGAGTCTGTTCACATACAGAGACGAAGAGGAGAGCAGAAGGAGGAAGGGGGGGGGTCAGGCACCTGCCTGACAAAGTCACAAAGGCTTCTTCAGAAACAGGTCTAAGAGAGAATAGAGAAGTAAACACAGATGTTGAGGTGCAGAAGAAAAGAATTCAGAAAGCCTACATTGGCTTTGGATTTTTTTTTTTTTTAAAGCAAAGTAGGCCATCTAGCTGAGAGTCACAGAGCAAAACCAGGGGCTTGGGAAGAGTTAAGTGTTTTGCTTTGGTTCCTACGGGGATGCCAATGAACCAACCTGTCAAACTGTCTTACTCCCCCACTCCCCCGTATGAAGAGGAGATGACAAAAAAGGTCTGCATGAATTATGTTTTATTGTTCAACTGGGGAGTTGGGAAGAAGGAAGAGATTAAAAAGGATGAAAGCAGAAGGCTCTCACATGAGTCACATGAGGCTCAGTCTTTCCCTGCACCAGCCAGGGTGACAACTCCTTTTCTGGTCCAGGGGCCGCACCGTTAAGACCTGAAACCATTCACTCGACTTATGTCCTAGAGAAAGCTCTGGCTACACATATTTATTACTCCCCACAGCCTTCAATGGCTGCTTGAGTGGAAGTTCTAAATTATTCTTCAGCTGGTAAAACATTAGCTCGCAGTAAGACAAGCAGGAAGGAGTGACCGAAATCGGTATAAACACAAATCATTACTAGGGTTGTTCTTAAGTCAGAGGAACAGCACATTTAGTTAAGAGCCATTCCTGAGTTATAAAGAATACCCAAGCCCTAGATATTCTTAGATATCATGGAGAGGAAAGCGAAAGGAAGCATCAGCACTGTACTTTAACTGCAGTTGTTAAATTAGTAACAACTGGAAAAAAGTATCCTGTTTCTCCAATGAAACGAACTAAAAACAAGCACTCTAATTCCTGAAATTTGGGTCATAGATAATTAAATCTTCAAAGAACTTTTCAGATAGTTGCTTACACAGGAAGATGCAACCTAGTAATGAAATTCATGTCATAATAGAGGGCTACTAAATCATCAATCTTCAATTCAGAATAATCTAAACATCTTCTACTACAAGTATGATTTGCTAACATCGAACGAAGAATCAACTAGTTGGAATTCCAGCTTCCCTTGCTGTCTCTTCCAGCAAGTTCTCCTTTTTTTTTTTTTTAAAGCAGTAATAAGCAATCCCACCCAAAATGCTGATTTACAGTCACAGCCTGCACGTGTAAGCCCATAACAAACGTGCATGACACATGGTGGAATCTCATTGGTTCACACCCCTGCGAAAACCACAACCGCCCTCCCCCCACCCCCAGCTTTCAATAAAGCGAAGGCCTCTTTACCTAAGTGCACATTAGCTGCTGGCTTAGTTGGGCTGTATGACATGGCTGCCTCCCCAGTGGGCAGGCATACCACAGCAAGGCACTCATTAAGCTATAGAGTTTCATTCCAGTAACCGTTCAAATACATTCTTCATTGTACCAGAAAGTATGTTTGTTTGATGCTGGAGCTTTGATGCCGCCCCCCCCAATTCTCCCTCCATACCCCCTCATCCCCTCACCCCTGTTTTGGTATTTGTTCCCATGCTAACATATTCACGAAAATTCAGTAATTCTCAATGGGTCTCTTGGTCATTAGTGCAAATTAGTGAGGTTTTACTGAATATGGTCAGATTTGATTTGCCAAGTTCTTTTCCCGTTAAGGTTTTAAACCCATGTGTATTTCAAGGGAAATCTAATTTGTAGGTTTCGGATTCATTTACACTCAACTCACAAGCGTGGTTCTGTGAGTGCCTCCATAGCTGGTGTACAAGAAGCCACAGGAGCTGGTTTCCCTTCCTTTTAACAAGTTCTTGTTAGAATGTTTGCTTTGAAGTAGGTATTTGGACCGTGCTGGAAGCAAATAGAACTAAACCCCAGGAAAATGTAAAGTAAAATTTAAAAACCAAGTTCAAAACAGTTTTCCTTGCCCCCACAATTATACTTTTTAAAGAAAAAAACTCTAAGCATGGAACCATCCACTTCAGCCTTTTAAGGATGATGTCACCCACCCGCCCTGCCTAGACAGGGCTGCGTCTCATAATGCTTTTGTCTTGCAGGGTGACAAGAAAATCATCTGTGAGAGGAGGCTGTGTCTGCTTGGCCCCTGCCCTGTCCATCTGTCATTCCACGGACTCTGTTCAGCTGCTGGGTCATCCACCATTCCCGCCAGGGCTCTACTGCTGGGATATTTTTCAGGTGTCATTTCTGTCCGTGGCTGGTCCCCCACTGACTGACTTGTGCCTGTCTCCCCTTCTCTGGAGCTCCTTAGTGCTGCCTGTGCGCCTGCACTTCGCCAGGGTAACCACTTCCTGCACGTCCCGATGTTTGCTCCCACCTCTGGATAAGACGGCCTCTTTGCGACCTAGTCATAGATTCCTAAAGCTGCTTTTTAGCGGAGGTCCACAGCTGCACACCAATGGCCGCAGTCTTTGACCCTCACGCTTTTTCCTCCAGGCTGCACTTCTATGCTGATGACTTCTTGGGAATCTATGCTGGCTCAGATGAGGGACCCACTGCTGATTCTGGCTGCCCTCTGTCACTCTGGACTGCTCTGAGTAAAAGGGGCCAATCTCGCTGACACTTCTATGACCCACTGCCACCGCGCGAGGCTGTCGGCAGTGGGATGGGAGCGCTGATGCGACTCCGTGTCCTTGGGGATGGCAGCAATGGTGCTGAGAGAGGCAGGCCATCTCTAGCAGCGCCAGCTCTTGTCCGCACGCCAAAAGTAAGCAATTCTCAGCACTAAGAATACACTGGTGTGTCTTTTTTGCTTCCCCTTCCGGATGCCTGCTTGGAAAGACAGATGGCTTATCACACCCCAAGGACTGTGGCAATACCAAAAAAGCTCTTCTTTACCAACTGCTGCCTACACAAGCAACGCCTTCCAGTGCTTGGGAGTTCGCTTCAAGTGACTTGGAGGAAAAGGGTCCCGGATGCTCTACGTGCTGGCATGACTCATTAAGACAGTGGTGAACTATGAGCAGAGAACAAAGAGCTGAGAGAGAAACCACTAAGAGCAACTAAGGCTCCAGTGGATTCAGACTGACTTTAAACTGCAACTGTTCTGAGAAATCTACAACAAATTCAGGGACTAGCAAAAGAGGCACAATTGATGAGTACTCCTAATAGGTTCAGACAGTGTCAGTGTGTCTGTATATATAAACACACACACACGTATAATATATATATATACACAGCTATGTTATATAATTATATTTTAATATATTATACATACAAAGACAAAGAAATCCAAACCAGTTATGCACACCTATGCATGAGAAAGCCCTTTCCTGACCTGACTGGAATCTTCTAACACTTTTAGAAAGAGCTGCACATGATCCATTAGCAGATCTAGCATAATTATCTCATAACCACCACTTAAGGTGTCCCTAGAAAAGGACCTCTGATTGCTAAGGATAGTGATTCACTCATTTTTACTCACCCAGAAATGCTTAACAAGGTAACAACCATGTGTCAGAAACCAAGTGAGATTCTCTCCGGTTAGCTGAGAAAGAATTTCTGGGGATGACAGCAGAAAGCAGAAACATCTTTTTTTCCATTTCCCTGCCCTCAAACTTGCAAGTCAAAGGTCGAAAGCAAATCATTCATGTCTATATGTACAAAGTACCCACACAAGTACCCACAAAGTGCCTATCACAAATCTTTTCCTGATCGCCTGCCAAATTTGCCTTTTTTAATAATTATTTATTTATTTATTTTTTGAAAGAGAGAGAGAGAGAGAAAGCGGGGGTGGGCTCCATGCTCAGCAGTGTGGATGGAGCCTGGCATGGGGCTGGCTCTGATGACCCTGAGATCATGAACTGAACCAAAATCAAGAGCTGAGTGCTCAACCAACTGAGCCACCCAGGCAACCCTTCTTCTTTTCTTCTTCATTTTTTCCCCCATTTTTTTTTTTTAAAGATTCCCGTATTTCTCTTCATCTCCCCCTCCCAATTCCCAGCTCTGTCCTTTTTAGTGATTTAAATAATGGTGATTTTAACAACTAGTATTTAGTTATAAGTAGCTTCCACTAATGGAACTCATAACTCTTTCCTTTACTATGTATATAGACCACAGCAAGATTTAAAATGGTGATCTAAAAGAATTTTATCAGAATGGTACACTTAAGATTTGGGCATTTCACTGTAAGAAAATCTTTTTTTTTTTTTTTTTAAATTTTATTTATTTATTTGACAGAGAGAGACAGCCAGCGAGAGAGGGAACACAAGCAGGGGGAGTGGGAGAGGAAGAAGCAGGCTCCTAGTGGAGAAGCCTGATGTGGGGCTCGATCCCAGAACGCCGGGATCACGCCCTGAGCTGAAGGCAGACACTTAATGACTGCGCCACCCAGGCGCCCTTTGTAAGAAAATCTTATCTTAAAAGAAGAAAGACTGGACTTCAGCTCAATGCTTAAGTACTGATGTCTGCAATTTACTTTGAAAGGCATCAAAAAAAAAAGATAGTTGATGCATGAATGGAGGATGGATAGATGTACAAGAACACAAGAATAAAATATTAAGTTTGGATACAGGTGGTGGGTATATGGGTTTTTGTTATAAGCTTTTATCAACTTTTCTATACGCCTGTGTGGTTTATGTTACAAAGTTTCCATAATAACATATTGCGGAAAAGTTTCATCAAGCTACCCCGTCCATTTCTATTCCTTTTACACATTTGTCGATAGTGTGTTTATTATTTATTTCTCTGACTGATTTTGGAAGCTCATGAAACTTTTGGTTTTTGCTTCTTAACCTAAAAAGGAGGAAAGTCAGTACAAACCACCTGGAATGAAGAGAGGATCTAGATATTTCTAGAACAAAATATCTAGGAGAGCTGCTCTGTTCTCCCAAACTTCATCTGTTGAAGCCCTAATGCCCAATGTGACTGTATTTGGAGACAGAGTTTTTAGGGGGTCATTAAGCTTAAATGAGATCACAAGGATACGGTCCTAAAGTAATAGCACTGGTAGCTTTAGAAGAGGGAGAGAAAGCCCTCTCTCCTCTCTCTCTCTTTCTCTCTCCACGCTCTCCCACTGAGAAAAGACCACATGAGGAGAGAGCAAGAAAGTGGCCATTTGCAAGCCAGGAAGAGCACTTTCACGAGGAACCGAGCTGGCCAGCACCTTGATCTTGAACTTCCCAGCCTCTAGAACTGTAAGAAAATAAATGTCTATTGTTTAAGCCCCCTAGTCTATGGTATTTCGTGATAGCAGCCCAAGTTGACTAACACAAAGTCTGGAAGTTAAACATCTGTGGGTATTTAGGTAGTCTGCATGCGAATAACACACAGGGAAAAGAAGATGTGAATCAGTACATTCAGAGTTAGAAGGACGAGGAATGTTGTAGCTCGAAGGGGTTTTAGCAACCATGTTGTCAAAACTCTCATTTTACAAATGAGCAAACAGAAGCTCACAAAGGTCAAGTGATTTGTCTGAGGTCCTTCAGAGAGATTAGTGGCAGAGCCAAGGACTTTTAAGCCCAAGGCTCTTGATTTCTGCTCTTTTCAAAGCCACACCACACAGCTTCGTTAAATCAAACCCCTTGAGCCAAGTGTTAGCAGCCAAAAATCTAATTTCTTTCTCTTTACCGAAATCTCTTTGAAGAATTCAGCTCCAGCTTTCTGACTCTGTACTTTTCTCTCTACTCATTTTTTTTTTTTAATATCACAAATCAATTTACCCATACAGGACAAAAACTAAACCAGAGCCTTCTGGACAAATACACAATGTGTGTAAATATACAAAAGGGTAAGCATACACACAAAAACCTACACTTAAATTTGGACAAATGTTAACTCAATTATTGATTTCGGCGTGCATGCCTAAAGACAGCATATGTGCACACAGAAGGCATCTTTCTCCCTAACAGTCGCCTATTATAACATATAACGGCATTCTAGAAAAATAATAAAAATGTATTTGTTTTCCAAATTAATCATTTATAGTCAATTTAGCACAGTATTACATCTTTATAACATTTAAAATATCCATTTTGATAGAACATTCTCATAAATAGGCCAAGAAAACCAGGTTAATAAGCTTGTGTGTTTTATAGGGCAATAAAATAATACATTTTTATAACATTTGAAAGTAATATAAAATATAAAAATTGAATATAATAATTGAACATTATTTTGTTAAAAAAGTGTTCTTACAGAACATTTTATTTAACTTTTCCACTAGGTAAACTTAGAGTATACAAAGGTAAATATTCTTAATGATGTTGATACAGTGGAAATGTGCCAGTGACATCCAGAAATGGTAATAATCTATTATTACCAGTCAATACTTAGACATTTTTCTTTCACATTTCTTTAATTTTCTGCATCAATTTAGTTTCACTATACAAAGCCGCTGAGGAGCCACAAGACAATCACTTCCATAAGTTTTCTTTTTCCGTCAGTGGTAGTTTGAATCTGCAGCTATATGGTGTGTTAGTAAAATAACGTGATTGGTTTGTCACCGCTGAGGCTTTTCAAAAGAATGTGTTGCAAGCTCTAAAGATAATTACTAGAGAGTAATTTTAAAAATATTTTGAGTAAAGGCAGCACTGTTTGGAACTGTACAGACATTCAAGGACATTTTGTTTTGAAATACACAACCTCTGAGAAATAATGTCTGGTTATATTTGAAAACAAAATAAACAATAAGAACAGTAAAAATAATCAGATTACTTTCTAGTTTCACCTCGCTTTTTACAAAGGCTAAAACGATGTTTGCACTGTCTGTGGCCATGGAGCATCCCAACGTAATAACTGTACTGGCGACAATGAGATTGTACTTGTGCGGTCATCCAAAGCAGAATCACAATTAGTGGAAAAGCCTGGAGAATTGGAGAGCCGAGAATCCATTTTATTTTATTTATTTTTCAAAGATTTATTTATTTCTTTGAGAGAGAGGGAGAGAAAGAGAGAGTGTGCTGGGGGAGGGGCAGAGGGAGAGAGAGACAGAGAATCTCAAGCAGACTCCCTGCTGAGAGTGGAGTCAGATGCGGGGCTTGATCTCAGGATCCTGAGATCATGACCTGAGGCGAAATCAAGAGTTGGACACTTAATTGACTGAACCACCCAGGCTCCCCCAGAGAATCTATTTTAAATCCAAACTATTATTTACTGCTTCAATAGGCTGTGCTGTGTACAATGAAATTTGTTCTCTTTCTCCGAATAAGTGAGAAGCATGGAGACATGACTAAGGCAGGGTAAAATGAGTGACTACCAGCAGAACTGAGGCAGCCACAAGAGTGCTTGGGAACTAAGTAGAATTCTCTTCCACCCTCCTGAGTGGTGATGCCCTGGTGGGGGTTTGGTTTTGAAGGAGGCACTGCCATAGGTTCCATGAGCGTTCAGAACCCTGGGGACAAGTAATGTCCCGTCTTCTCATTTCTTTCCTTTTCTGTAAAACAACCTCGGCGGAGTGTGACTTGGTGGGGGGGTCTAGCTGTTTTGATGCTGTGATAATCAACTGTGTATTTCAAGGTTTGAAAGGTGTATGTGCCGATAATGTGGTTTAATAGAAGGCAGGAATTCAAGACCCAGCTCTACTACTCAGAAAACACATCAGCTCTCAGGAGTCTCCGCCCCCTCATCTACAGAGCCGCCATGCGCATCGCTAACACGTACAGAGTGCTTACCGTATTCCGGGCGCTGTTCAAAGGGCTTTCTGTATTTGAACTCATTTAATCCTGAACAAGCCCACGAGAAGACATTATGATTAGTCACATTTTCTACCTGAGGAGGCTGAATCCCGGAGAGCTTAAGTAACTCACCCAACGATAAAGCTTACTCCTCAGGGTGGTTGTGAGATCAAATACAAAATCAACGGGATGACTAGCTAGGGAAGAGATCTTTAAGATCACCCAGTATTAAACTCTGCAACTACGAAGCGTCCAGGGTTTGTGAAGGAGCTGGCTGACTAAAGACACCAAGCCTCCTCTGCGTCTTACGCTAGGGGTCTTTGAAAAGAAACTCCTTCCCATTCTGCCTTTCTTTAATTAGGTGTCACATATCTGTTCACTTATATGTATCTAATTCCTGTAGGGTGGACACTTTTTAAAAAACAGGTTAGAAAACTCAGGACACCTCAGAGTCAGCATACAGTACAGCTGGACAGAAAGTCAAGGTCAATTGCATGATGGTGGTAATGATGGCACGATTAGGATGGCTGTAAAACCATCTCATCGCCTTCTGATTCTCTTTAGGGCATGGTGCCACAGCATCTTTTTCCCCCCAAGATTTTATTTATTTATTTATGAGAGAGAGAGAGAGAGAGAGAGAGCGGTGCGCATGTGCACAAACAGGGGGAAGGGCAGAGGGAGAAGGAGAGAGAATCTCAACCAGACTCTGCACTGAGTGTGGAGCCTGATGCGGGGCTCAATCTCATCACTCTGAGATCATGACCTGAGCTGAAATCAAGAACTGGACGCTTAACCACCAGATGCTCCTCTGCGAAAGCGTCTTATGCACATTACCACATTTAATGCTAAATCTACCTTTGAGTATCTAACTTAAAATGTTATTGTTTCAAAATCAGAGAATGGCTGAGTCTGAGGCTTAAAAAACGCAGACTTTCTGGAGTCAAGATCCCAAATCCCAGTTGTGTTGAGTCAGCCCAAGGTCCCACTAAGAGGATAAAGTGAAGGCCAGGCATGATTAGTAAGTGTGGGGTTGGGCTAGACAACGAGAACGGAGCCCTTCTCTCTACCAAGAGGACACACACAGGCCCCTCAGTACTCTTTGAAAGAGCAGGGGTTAACCTCAACTCTTTCAGCAGAGTCTCAGGTTTATTTGCCAAAATGGATTTTAAAAACAATGGCTGAATTACCCTACAGTCCATTAGTCATCCTATAGAAATCTAATGTTAGAAAAATGTTCACTTAAGATTTAGTGGCGGGAAAAGACTGAACTATGTTCAGCAGTTCTTGGCTGTGGTCCTTTACTCAATAGAAATTTCCTCCTTCAAAATCATCAGTTATTGAGTGTAATAGAGCTTAATCTTCAGCATTTGTACTTATGGAGAAGAGACGAAGCTCCTGACTTGGCACTGTGTTTTTTAACTGAGCCCAAATCGCTCTTTTCCTAAAGACTATATCCCGTTTGAGCTGCTGTGGTAGCCAGTTTCCACGCTGGTCCTTGATAACTCTTGCCTCCTGGTACTCATGCCCTGGGCAGCTCCCTCCCACACTGAATCAGGGCTGGTGAAAGTGACAGTATGTAACCTCTGGGACTAGGGCACAGAAGGTGCTGCAGTTCCCACCTTGCCCCCTTGGGTGGCTTGCTCTGGAATAAGCCAGCTGCTGTGCGTTGAGAACACATCCGCAGTCCCATGGAAAACTGGGGTCCCAAGCCAATGGCTCGAGCTCATCTGCCAGCCATGGACGTAAACCACCTTAGAAGTGCAAGGTTCAGCCTCAGTGAACACCTGGCTGACACGTGACTGACTGCAACCCTCCCGGGAAAGTATAAGCCCAAACTGCTTGATTATGCTGTTCCTAAATTCCTGGCCCGCAGCAATCCTGACATAATAAATGATCATGGTTGTTTTAGGACGCTACGTTCTGGGGTTATTTGTATATTTGTATATGGTACAATGGATCTATAATACTGCTGCCAACCTTGAGAGCATGAGACAGCTTACTGCGATTCTCTTGCGATCCATAAACCATCGGCATTCCATCACTTACCTCCGAGTAGGTACTGTTCCTAATGATCCCAGTCGGCCCACAGGCCAGCAGCTAAATCACTGTATCCTGACTTACACTGGGTTGTTATGGCAAGAATGTTTTGAGAGGTGATTTTTCCAAGCTGATGATAAATACAACAAGGCTGTCTCCATTTCTCTACGCTGACTTTCTGGACTTAGAAAATTTCTGATTTGATGAAATTATCGGTAATATGTTTAATACATTTCTCCAATGGTAAGTTAAAAAAATTCTTGCTGAGTTTACTTTCAGAAGGCACATTTTGACGTGGCCCTGACCGTGGTGGAGAAAGGAACTGTGCAGGAGCCACAGAACAAGGAGAATCGGAAAGAGCTGCAGGAGACAAATCCCTCCGCTGACATCCATTGCGGTGACTTTCCAAAGGAAGACATTTTAACAACTCCCCATGAGTCCAAAAGGCTTCCTCTCAACCAGTGCAAGAATGTAGCAAGATTTTCAGAAAGATAATTTTTAAAAGCAAGGGCACTGGGCATTGGATCTCAATTCTATACAGAGAAGAAATGCTACCCACGAATTCATGGAATTTGCCTGCTGCCAAAAGTTTGATTTACCCACCCTGGTACTATGGGGAAGGTGTTTAAGGGGACTGCCAACCATGCGACCCTGCTCCCTAAATTAGACCCATTCTGTAGAAGAGGGAAGTTACCTCACATTCCAGAAAGTTTTTACGACAAGCCAGCTCTGTGCCTAGGACAGTGCAAGGAATTGCAGAAAGGTATATTTATATAGCTCCGGATATATTAGATACCAAGGCACTAAAACACCGGAGTGAAAAGTTAGAACAACTACCCAGATATATGGTTAACAGAACTTCCCCTGGTTCTCCCTTACTTTGAGCTAATATTTAAAAAAAAAATTTTAAATAGGTAGTACCTGAAATTGGATTAAAAACTCCAAACTACAGCAAAGAGTATATTAACTATAAATCTCCCTCTCATGGCTGCACTCAGTCATCGACAACCACTTTTACCAGTTTGACATGGGTCCTGCCAGATAATTCCATGCACATATAAGCATACGCAATCATATATACATCTATGTGTAGAGACATATATGCATTGATAGCCTCCCTGGTTACCCCTACCCCTCTTAATATAAATAACACAATATAACTTTCTGTTGTTCCATATCTTAGTGTTTTTTTGCTTGTTTCGGTGACCAATGTATTTTGGAGATTCCTTTTTTCTTTATCATATATTACATTCGCCATCTATAAATGGGCGTCATGCTGGTCTTTCTAGGCTGCTCAATTAATCTAATTATGTACCGACATCAAACTTTGGATTACTATAGCTCTGCAGTATGTTTTAATACCTCGCCTAGCTAATTAATACTTCCTCTCCCTGTTTATACTTTTTGAGAATTTTCCTGGCTCTTCTTACGTATTTGATTTTCTGTATGAATATAAAGATTGCCTATTTAGTCTTGACCCTGCCTCAAATTTCACCTTTTAAAAATTGGAGTCAGAGGTGCTGTATCTTGGTTTTAGTTTCACAAATCCCACGCAGGAGGTACTCAGGTTCAGTCTCCGCACATACTATACTAATATAATATATACCAATTAGCTTAAACTTCACTTTTATCTAGAATTTCTACCACATATGAAAGTTCACTTTTATTATGTCCTTTAATCTTCCTGACCACCTTGGACTGAGCAGGACATTTATTAGGGCTCTTAGATTTCAGATGGAAGAGAGAAGCTCATGGATGTGTCCTCAAGGGCTGGGACCACGAGGCAAGAGCTCGGACACTCGGCTCAGGGCTCTCCCCACCACACCAAAGGCAAAGAGCACCGTGAGTCTCCAAGAAGTATTTTAAAAACAAAGATGGCTTTTGTTTTATCGTGATGCTACATTTTAGAAATGCTGGCAAACTATCAAATTACTATAATTTTAATGAATTTCAAAACTTACAGTAACACTGGCAAGGATACAGTGAAATCTGAACTCTCATAAATTGCTGGGGGGGGGCGTAATAAACCGGCACAGCCCCTTTAGAAAGCATTTGGGCAACACATACCAAGGGTCTTCAAGTGTTTTAAAGGAAGAAGAAAACCGCTACTGGGATTTCTGGAAAGCCTTCGCTTCCCTCTGCTCATGAGCTTGCATCCTTTGCTCGGGCTGGGCCCGTTCCTGTCTTCTGAGTGGCTGTGGGTGTGCTCATCTCCCTGCTATCCGCACCTCCCTTCTCTTGCCTTCAGACGCTGAACCTAGGGCTGACAAGGCCTCACTGAAGGCCCCTCGCCCCTCTCCCCATTTCCCAGCCTTCTGCATCCACTTCCAATCCCCACATGCCACTCCTCCCTTCTCAGTCTGGTAGCTTCTCCCACCTTCTCTGCCACACACCCTGCTGGAGACAACAGTTTACTTCTCACAGGTTACATTTCAAAATTAATAAATATTGCTAAAAATTGAAACTTTTTCAAAGACATCATATCCCCTCACTTACCCCATGGAATTTAAGTAACTTTTCCAGAAACAACAACAAAAGAAATAAGAGATTCTTGGAAATTGGTCCCTTAGAATAATAATACACCTTGATTTATAATGACTAGAAAATATACTCTATAGAAATTAGCTTTAAGACTGTGAAACTTCTCCATAATTAGGCAATTGTTCTCATTTCTTGTTTGAATCTTCCTATGATTTAGAAAAACTATTTTCTCTTAAATTGAAAAAAAAATGTTAACTTCTTTCATAGGTGAAATAGCCACCCTTAGATACAAATTTTTTGGTAGTAAGTTTTTGCTAACATTATTGGGTCACAAACAATACTTCATATCAAGGAACTGTGGGGAGCACAATTTAAAATTGATTTCATTTTTTCCAATGAGCCTAGTTTATTTTTTATTTGAGAAATTTCTGTTGTTCCTGTTCTTTTTAGTTCTTCTCGTATCTTTTCAAAATTAAATCTAACCACTTTAACTGTGTCTGGCCAGCATTCCCACCATGTGTTCGACAGTGGTTGCAAGGGCAAATTTGCTATCTATTTCAGCAAGATGTTCTTTCTTTGGGCAGATCCAGAAAATATCATAAATAACCTTCAAATTCTTGCAAAGGATGTCATCACTATTGGCAGAGTGGTGACCACAA
The DNA here is from genome assembly GCF_002007445.2 of Ailuropoda melanoleuca. Taxonomy (NCBI): domain Eukaryota; kingdom Metazoa; phylum Chordata; class Mammalia; order Carnivora; family Ursidae; genus Ailuropoda; species Ailuropoda melanoleuca. Next base: position 3,456,109 of record NC_048236.1, read on the forward strand.
CTTCTAGTAACAAACTCAAAAGATGATGCATTGCTCAAAGCACAAAAAATACCTCTGGAATTTTTGTCAAAATTCCAGCATGTATACCTTTTCCTTTGCCAACTGTATGAATACCATGATGATGGTTTTGCCCTTGCGATACTTTTAAGTGATTTAAATAAGGCTAGAATTATTTTAATTTTTTTGAAAACTTAATGTACTCCCATTAAATATTTTCATAAAAAAATATTCACAATTCTAACATTTAACGCCCATTTAGTTGCCAATATAAAAAATGACTCTTACTCCTGTGTACTTTTCATCTAGACCTACACATATATAACCTGACGAATCATAGGAGTTGGCTACTCATATTCAGCTCCATGTGCAACGCCCGTGGGTACTGTGTTATTTGTGAGTATATCCAGAACCTTCACTTGGAACATGAAGAAAAGGGTTGGATGAGTTACTGTTCCCTTTGTCTTAGCTTCTCTAGCTCAAACCCTGCCCTTTCTTCTACTCAGGCTGCGTTCATCTAAGACTCTGGTGGCAGTACAATTCCTAGACCTTCATGGCATTCAATAGCAGGTGCCCTCTTTGGGGGTTGGGGGGACTGTAGAATATTTATGAAATTTGTATATAAAATATATGCAAAATTTTGCAATTTTAACCATTTTTAAATGTATAATTCAGAGGCATTAATTGCATTCACAGTATTGTCCAACTATCTTTCCAAAAAAATTTTAAGCTTTTCAGAAAAACAGATGCTCTTTACCTGTTAAACAATAATTCTCCCTCTCCGCGGCCCCTGGAAACTTCTTACTTGCTGTCTCTATGAATTTGGCTCTTCTAGATATTTCACACAAGTGAAGCCATACAGTGTGTGTGCTTTTGTGACTGGCTCATTTCACTTCGCATGATGCCTTCAAGGTTCATCCATATTGTAGTGTGGGACAGAACTTCATTCCTTTATATGGTTGACTAATAGTCCACTGTATGTAAAGACTGCATTTTGTTTATCAGTTCATCAACCCTTGACTTTTGGCGAAGGCGCAGTGTGAAGTGGGGTCTGAGTGGTGTTTGTTATAACAAAGGTTCCCCGTACAGCGTGGGGCGAGGGCAGGGGTCCTTCCTACCAAGGTCTGGGAGTGCTGCTGCTCCATGAAATTCACCGCTAGAGATTCTCGATTACTCCAACTGTTGTGATTCCCTTTGTCTCTGAATTCCTAAGGCGCCTGCAGTCAATGAACTTTAACATTTACCTACGGTGAGTTCCTGTTGGGTCCCCCCCCCCAATTAAACTCTGAGTTTCCTTCCCGTCTTCAGGTGTCGCTGCTGGTGGTTCTAGGGAAGGAAATGAAGAGTGGCTCTCAGTGTGCCAGTGACCGCCAGGTGGTGGGGGGGCTCAGGAACATTCACGGTTTTCCTTTCTCTCCTCTCCAGTGTCTCACCTGGCACTACCCACATACCAGGAATTCAAAATGACAGCTGATTAATTATTTGAAAAACAACTTCTTCTCAACAAAATATGTGAAATGTTCATGACCTTCGTTCCTCCTTGCCCATCAGGGGAATGGACTTCCTTGGCCAGTGAGAAGAAGTGAACCATATGTAACCCTCAGGAACGAGACACAGGCTTCAGAGATTTGGTCTCCTGATGATACATGGGGCAGGGGCTTTCTTCTCTTTTTCTATCCCTTTCCTTATTTCCGTCTGCCTATGGAGCAGAATCGCCATCCTTCCAGCTGACAGTGAACATCAGGGCACATGTCTGTGCACTAATTTCCCTTTGTTACCATCCTGAGACTCCTTCTGTTTTTCCCAAGGAAAGCACAGTCAGCCTGTCTGTGATGTCTGCTTGAATTCTCCCACAGCTAGAGAACACGTGAAGCCCGATCTTCAAACTGCAGCTATCCGGTGATTGTACTTGGCCAGATAGCACAAAATAGTCTATGTTGGGAATGTATTTCTTCATGAAGTGAGAGAGAGGCTCCTCGCCGGGAACGCTGACAACTACCGTCTGCGTGGGGATCTGATGTGTGTTTATGGCAGTGCGCGAGGTTGCTATCTAAGGAGAAAACTGTTCTTCTAAATCTGAAAACAAGATGTCTAGACTCTTCCTCATTGATGGCCACGCATAAAAATGTGTCTGAAACTATACAGGGAGAGTACATCACTAAGAAGGATGCTTCTGTCAGAAAAACTGTTTTGTGTCTATGACAACCATAAACATCTAACAAACAGACATGTCTTAATATCCAAATAATTCCATTATTTTGGGTTCCTCAACTCTTGTTTTCCAAGTGGTTATTTCTGGTGCCTCAAGTCTTTCAGATGAAAGCTTTCTGAATGGAGAGCGATGATTTGGTGTGGTTTCCTATTTATGACTGTTGTCATTTAAAAACAACTATTAACTATCAACTTTAGTCCTCATTAAAAGTTTTCAGTTTGATAGCTCATACAACAGCCACAGTGACTAAAACCTGGCTTCATCAAGTACCATTACGAACAATAATTTCCTACAACACGGCTACTTCCAGAGCCCAATAATTGGATATGGCTCTCCCAGATAAAACAAAAACAAAAAACAAAAAACTACGCAAAAAATAACTTGCTATCAAGAGGAATTATGAAAACAAGATTGGTTTCTGTGATAAAACTGTGTGGACTGAATGTTTTATAAATATTATCTCATTTCCTAAATACCACTCTGCGAAATGATGGAAGAGTGATGATAAGAGACCAGCTTTGGAGCCTTGCAGCTGACAGCAAAGTTCCTTCTACTGGTAGCGTATGCGGAGCTTTGTTCTCAGCGCTGAAATGCTGAGGGCAAACAAAGGTCAATCAGTGCAACAGGTGCGTGCTAGCTCCAGTCATGGTTTCGACACGATGCTGGGAGCAGAGTTTCATCCTCATCCCAATATGCTAAGATTCTACAGTATGTTTGGAACGTAACTCCCCACTGAACGTATTCACTTTAAAACAGCTACTGCTCATGAGGTAGCTTGGGCACTATTTTGCCTTAGATTATAGAGGAATCAATGATGAATGCTGGATGGTAATCCTGAACCAACTACATCCTTCTTTTTTGCTGCCCTGCAGTGATCTGTAAGCTGTTTAATCATAGGAGTGGAGGGTCCATTTATATAGGGCTCACCAAGTTCAGGGGACCTAAAACTGATCAAGGAGATGAAAACTGGAAATTTGTCCATTGAAAAGTTGTTCTTTAGACCATCATTCCATCCATCTGATCAACCATTCATCCACCTTTAATGTTGAACTCCAAGTAAGCCAAAAAACACTGTACTTTGCGGAGGGAGATGCTAAGATGGTTAACACACGGGTCACTGGTCTACCTGAGGATAGGTCCTCATTAGGTTTGGATCAGACCAGGAAGTATTAAGCATCTTTGAGGAAGTGGGTCAAAGTTTACGACTTGATTCAAAAGGAGAAAACAGTTCTGAGAAAAGTCAAGGAAATAAGAAAGAGATGGGATCTGGACTCCTGCAGTGTCCTGCATCACCAGGAACTCCCTGGGCCTACATTTATCTGTTTCTTTCCTAGAGAAAAGGATTTTTTCCTCTAGACTTTGCCTCTAAAAGAAGTACGGGCGCTCCAAAGCTATCTCAAGATTAAAGTGGAGACAGTGACAAAATTTTCCCAAGCAAGTATGTAAGAAACACTGTTACCAAAATCAGGAAGGGCCTCACAGAGTTCGTTCATATGACACTATAATATTTTTCTTTCCACTGAGGAGAAGTAAGGAAAAAGATTCAATTTAGGTTGGAAGAAAAATGTGTAACTATGGGATGCTGGAATAACCTGAGAATAGAGATATCAAGTTAAATTCTTAGGAGGTTTTTGGAAACAATAAATTCTCATTTGTCTTGAACAACTTAAGTAAGATCCTGCTAAAATGGACCAAGAGAATGGACCGAAGATCATACGACTGGCCACCTTAAGTATCATCACCAAACAATTTTGTTGAACTATGGATCCTCTTACCTAGATATTTGAAATATTAAGTTTTCTCATGCGTACAAAATAAAAGGACAATGGCTATCCACTAACAGAAGTTTAGGAATCAGTGAAGTTGGAGTAGGAAACATTGGTGGGGAAGGGTCCTTCCCTGACCCACAAGCTGGAAACTTATAATTAAAGTCCATTTGCAATGTCCTACATCTTTCATTCTTTCCTTTCAACCTAAAGCTTCCAACTTCTCGAAACTCCCATTCCTGGAAAAGCTTTTGGCAGTCACTTTTGCAACCCACAATTTCTGTGGCTTTTCATCTTTTGACCGTATACTCTTTCGGCATCTAAGCCTCACTGCCCATATGTGGTCAGTAATGCTACCACCACCGGAAGTAAAACAGTCCTCAGCATGGGCCTGTTTGCCCACACAAGGGCAGAAATGTTGCAGCATTCATGGAACTCAAGATATTGTGAAACTACGAAGTTACTCATTTTATACATGTGGAAATGGACACAGAGACATTAGGGGATTCTCTGAAGGCTCTGAAGATGGCCAAGCAGTGGGTTTGGGTCTCCATCCCACACTCAGAGGTCAGGCTGAAACTCCTTTTCCAATTCTTAGTAAACGGGCCTTCTTCTTTACTTTTGAATTCTGTTAGGGTAATAATGATTTTTAAAAGAAAGCATTCTTTGCATTTTTTGGAGCATGTTTTGTATTTCAGCACACGGCTAGGAGCTTTCAAGTGTTAGTACTAAATATTTACTAAGAGTTGCTAATTTTTACAGTGATTAAACTGTAACTCAGGCAAGTCATCAGACTCAAGACTCTCAAAAGCCATCAAAGACAGAGTGATAAATAATGGTTTACAGCAAACAGTATCAGTGAAATTTTTGGTTCATTTAGACAATCTTTTTGTATTTATTTATTTATTTAGGATGCTAATAATGGTACCACCTTCAAGGTTGTTGTAATGTACACATTTGTAATAACACATTTAAAACCCTTAGAAATCTTTTTAAAAGGGACCATATATACGTGTGTATTTGCATGTACACACACATATTGGCACACACACAAATACGTTATAACTATGTAAAAGACCATATATGTGTGTGTATTTTTCTCCTTTTAATAAAAGTGCCAACTTAATGCAAATACCGTGCTCACATCTCTGGTGCTGACTTTCTAACAACAGCAGTCCTACCTGTAATGCTTCCCTGAAAGGCATGTCAGTACCATGATGGACTAAACGATGCGAGTATGACTGACACACTCCTGAGACACCTTTCACCTTGACGCAACACAGGGAGTCCCACATCAATTTTTAGGAGTCTAAATGAAGCCACCCGAGTCTGTTGGAATACATACCTCTAGGCTTGGTGGGACCACGGCCAAGCAGCCTAGAAGTTCTTTCCTTTGCTTACAATAGTTTGTGAACTATGGTACTGAGATCTGTATACTCGCAAGTTGTTCTAAATGCTTCCACTCCGTTGCAAGCGCAATCATGAAATTGAACAACGCTCCTCTACCATCGTATAGAACAGAAGAAGAGCAGTTCTCTGCAAAGGTTAAGCGAGATATTTGAGTGTTTAAAACCTACTTTAAAAACTGTATCAATCATGTCATGCTCTCTTAGCACAACACTGACTTCCTCATTAGCAAGTTCACTCTGAGTACTAAGGTTACCCTCGGTGGTGATAGCCGGTAGCCTTTCCATGGCTAATGAACTCCTAGAAAACGAGTTCACAACGACGCATCATTTTGTCAAACACTCTTAAAACTTAACTCTTTAGGATCTCTCTTTAGAAATATGAAACCCCTCAAAACCACTAACACAAATAGCCCACATTTTAAATAACTACCAAGCCCACCTGTTTTTCTCCAGAAAACACCATAAAACTCACAAATTAGTAAAATTATGTAAAGCCTACAAAATCTCTATCTCTGTGATGAGATCTGCTTGTTTTGTTTGAGACTCTATTTCCCCTTTTCTGAGAAATGAAAAGTCCCCACCACAGATTCAGTTCAAGGCACAGACTTATTTGCAAAAAAAAAAAAAAAAAAAAAAAAAGGTCTCATAACAGAAGTGGATGCCAAAGAACACTTCTTTGTCACTTTGGTCTTGACTTGGCATCGTGTTTCAGGTGGTATTCATTTGGGAGAGAGAGATCGATGACATAACATGTCCAACCCTCCTCTCTAAGTGGCTTTACTCGAAGTGGGTAAGGGCAGACAAATATAAATTCATCTGTCCATAGGCAACCAGAAACATACCAACTCATCTTGGAGTAATTTAACCAATAGGATGATTTAGAGGACAGTGCAGTGGCACCATTTTTGGAAGGCAAGAGCTTAGCAGAAGGAACATAAATCAAAGGTGACTGGCAGGTAAGGGATATATGCAGCCATCAGCCAAACCATGCGCACACTGGCACCGATTCAATAAGATCATTTATAACATTTTTAAGGCAGGAGTACACAAAAGGGGGTCTGGTGCTAACTAAATCCACAGATAGCTTACATGCCACTGAAATAAACACTTCCAGATGCGGTGTACAAAAACCTTTCACTGAAAGAAATGTTTTCTTTCATAAATCTGAAGGAGGGGCTCTTAGCGAGGAAGGGCAGAAAGGCTGAAATGGAGACGGAGCTGCTTACAGCCTGGAAGTGCTCACGGAGGTGGAGCCGCTGTGTGGGCAAGGCTGAGCTGCAGCCTCGCGATTTCCGTGAAGCAGGGGGAAAACACGCGAGCAGCGCATCACTCCATCAGTCCTCGAAAACCTGGTGTCTGAGTCAGTGCTGCTCTCCTTCCTTACAATTTCTTTTTTGGGGGTGTGTGTGGTAGTAGAGATGAGGGGTTCATAAAGAGCTGAAAACCGCGAATCAAAGTTTAGAAAAACGATGCTTTGCAACTGACAATAGCTCAAAACTGTTGCAGGCATGGCTTTAATGATGAAAAAAATTTGTGAAATCTGGTTACAGTCATTCTTCAGGAATGCATGACCAAATTCATTAATGGCTTAGAAAGGCAATTTGTTCATCAAAAAGGCATAATAATATGTGGGACTTCCTGGTCATATATATATATATAAACACTCCCAGAAGTTCAAACAGCAAGCTAGAATGTCTTTCTTATTTTATTTTTTAAGTTCAGGTGATCTATGCATTGAGCTCCCCACTCACCCTCCAGAAAGCCCCCTGAGATTAATTTCCTTGTTGAATCTTTAAACTTCGTGCAGATTCGCTGTAAATAAGCAACTGAGCACTTGTTCCTGAGAATATTTTTTGTCTGTTTTGGGCACTGACCTAAGTTATAAACGTGTCATCTTCTATTCTTCTTTCACTCGGGTCTTGTTCTACTTACTGATGCCAAACATCTCTTGAGTAGATTCTCTCTTCTCTGGTGTTAATGCCATTGCCTTAGCAGAGGCTTCTCTGGCTTCTTACAATACTGCGCGGGCCACCTAATTGGCCTCCGTGCCTGTTCTACCCCCTACCCTAGTCCCTCCTCTGCACCATCATCTGAGTTATTTTTCAAACACATGGATCTATTTGTATCAACCCCTTGCTCCCAACTCTCAAATAGCCCCTTGGTGACCGTATCAGTGAATAAAAAGAAAATTTCCAAACAACATCTTCCTGAGAACCCAATGTATCAGAGATGAAAATTCATCTGTATTACTTAGAGGAAATGCCTTCTTCCTTGCACAATGCCTGCACAGTAATCTGGGGTTTCTGCAGAGCACGGTTAGGTAAGTGTTGGCCTACATCATAAAGTCTAGCTAAACTGGCTTGGAATTCAAAGTCCTCAAACTGTCATCACCCCACCTTTGAGGCTTCATCTCCCCTCAAGGTACTCCAGACTTGGTTCCTCAACTCTGCTTAAACAGTCATACTGCTTTCATACATCTTTGCCCCACAGCACATTTTATTCCTGCCCTTTTTTCTTTCTTTTTTACAGATTTTATTTATTTATTTATTTATTTATTTATTTATTTATTTATTTGAGAGAGAGAGCGAGAGAGAGCACAAGTGGGGAAGAGAGGGATAAGCAGACTCCCCGCCGAGCAGGGAGCCCTATGTGGGGCTCGATCCCAGGACCCTGGGATCATGACCTGAGCCGAAGGCAGACGCTTAACCGCCTGAGCCACCCAGCTGCCCCCCCTGCTCTTTTTTCTACCTGAATTATCTTTTCAAAGTTCGTACTCATTTCCCTTAGCTCTGTTTCATAAGCTCGGTTCAAATGTTATTGGCCCCACAAAGCTTCCCTGACTTCCTCAGGCAGATTGTGCCTTCCTTCTCTGTACCTGAAGCACTTTGTCCAAACTTTGGTTGCAACACCAGTCACATGCACGTCTCCTTTGCTGCGTTGAACACCCAATTATCTCCATGTTCCATACCCTCACTTCAACAGATTTCTAACACAATACTTGGGAAGTGTTTATTGAATTAACAAATGGAGATATCAGAGCTGTTGGGGCCTGTGGACATGTAGGGACATTAACACTGGTCCTTCCACTTCTCAATGGTGAGAAGTTCAATTGTACAAATATGGATTTTGCCAAATGGACTGTTTTTACTTCGTCTGAACTCAGAAGGCAGGTGCTGTCCTTTGTATGTGAAATGTGCTGTCACCCTAGCAGGAAGGCGTGTGCTTTGAATTGCTTTTCCAGCAGTGGTGGGTGACAGATGGACTCGTAGTAGTAGTACCGAGTCTTGCCTTACCTCCTTATTCAGTTTTTTTTAACTTTAACCATTTGTGAGCTGGTTGTGTGAGTGAAAGATATAGCTTGCCATTAAAAACTGAAGGTAGTTTACCCAAATGAGGATCAACCCTATTACTGTCTTCTTCAGGCAGTGAGATTCAGAGAAAAGCACCGTACAGAGCCCAGGCTAGTTTTCTCCTCTCTTCCCTTCCCTTCTCCTCTTCTCTGCTGTTCTTCTCTCTCCCCAAGCCCCCTTTAAAACACTGAAGGCTTGCTTGGATGAGAAGTGCTTGTCAACTATAACTTACTTATTAGGCTCTTACTTAATTAGTCTAGAATACAGGCATAGGTGTTTCAGGTTAGATCGGGAATGAAGAATTAACTCAGAGCCAGAAATGTAGTTTCTAACTTCTCTACTGGAAACTATAAAACCTGCACAAGTGTTTGAATTGGAATTGACAGGAACCTGTAGGCCAGGCTGTGAACTTCTGGAGCCAGAGAGTCAACTCAAATACTCCCTCCCTGGTATTTCCATCAGGGGCACAGCTGCCCAACTGTCACCTTGAATGCACCTGGGCAAATTCAGAGCCTGACACTGGGCTCTGCCCTCATGACCTCTGCCAACTAATCAGCCAAAATATTTCCAGATCTGGAGAGCCTACTCCACATTTTGGGTAGATGCCCAGAACTGCGAATGCACTCCAATCAGGTGGGAGAGCCTATCCAGGTGCCAGGGCAAGAATTAACATCTGACTGACATATGGGCCGTGAATTTTCTCTTCTCACAGCTTGGGGTCATGCAGAGGCAGTGTGTGGGGGTGGAATATTTGATCTGTGCATACATTGCCTAGGGGATTTGGTTTAAATCAAATCATAATTAAAACACCAGTCAGGAAAACAAGGCGTAATTATTTTTTTCCTGCATATTTTTCCTACCTTGGATATAGCCTTAAATACACGTTGGGTACAATAAAAGCTAGGTATCCGTTTCACTTTGGGAAGGTGTAAATTTTCCACTTAAAACAATCCACTTATTATGTTGTGGGATTAACTCTGCAACTACATCAGTAAATTAAATGACAGTTCAATGATTATATTTGTGAGACTAAAGTATGTAACACTATTTAAGAAATCATCAAAAAGTAAATCATCTCCAGTTCAACAGGCTCTCATCACGGCTGTGGGAGGGGATTTTTGTCAGACTATCAATTAAACAGTACACAAATGTTTCACTTAAACAAAACACACTTATGAATGTTAGATGTTTCTGGCAATTGTCAATGAGCAATATATTTTAATAAAACCAATGTGCTCTTTTCTAATATTCACCCAGTCAGATATAAAATACTAACTGAAAATTTAAACAGTATTTTTGCTAGGTGAACACGAACAACTTAGCTTATTGAAGCTGGATGCCCAATTCTATATATATAATCTTTTTATTTATTCACAGACTTAAAAGAAGATTCTTGCTATTTTTAGAGTATAATTTTTAAGTTTAGAAATATCTCAGCTGAGGTTAGTTCCTCCCAGCTAATCCTTTTGCTGCTTTCATGAATTTATGAGTTAAAAGAATCTGTGATTTTTTTTTTTTAAAGAAAGAATAATTTCCTTTTGGGAGTCACTCTAAATATTTTCCCACTCTCTCTCCATTCCCTCAGAAGACTGCAAAAACCTAGAAACTACAACAACACAGTCAAATCTCAAGATCTGGTCCTTTTAGGATATTCTGCTCAAAAAGTTTCTCTTTTGTTGTCAATTGTTTCTCTTTTCTTGCATTCATGTTTGAATTCTTCCCCTATTATCTAAGGTACAGCCTTCCTTTTACAATAGAGATGCATTAACTTTAAACGACTTCAAATTTTAAAAGTCTTTGAAGGACACAAACTTGGAAAAAATACACAGGGCTGGTTAGGGCTCTACCTTGAACATCCCCCCCTCCCCCTTTAGAGAATACTGGTTTTCTTCTTTCCAAGCTGTGTTCCTGAAATCTCTAGGATTCTCTGAAGGATTGCCAGGGGCCTCATGTTTGATTTGAATGTCCATTTATGATTTCTGTGCTACTCGAAATAAAGGTTCTGTGATCTCATGCTTTATATTTGAACTTCTTATAAATGTTTTGTTGATTACCAAGTTATGTCTTGGAATTTGGGCTTGTTAGTTTTATTTATTTAATTAATTAATTTATTTAGTAGACCAGATAAATATTCTAATATATAGCTGTGCAAGTTTGAGTACATCACCGTAGGATCCGTACCGCATGCTGAACCAAATTCGAGGTCTTTACTGCCGACAAAAAAGTGAAGGCAGAAAAAAGCAAAATGTGTCTGAATAATAACTATCTACTGTACAGACAGACTAGTTGTTAATGACAGCACAATTTTCAAATTGGAACTGGATAAGTCCTTATAAACAAATTCGCTGGCTGCCCTAGCTTAAGGTATTGCTGTAGACAGAGGGGTTCAAATAAGAGATCTTGCTTTCCTTCTCTCACCTTTCTGTCTGATGATTAAAAAAATTAACGGAACAGCTTTTACGATATAATGGGACTGTGCCACCTCTACCTGGCAATACAGAATTATGATGCTATACTTGCAATAGCAGAAATAGTTTCATTAATGAAGTTCACCAAATTTGGATTCAATGGGCAAAGGAAAAATAAATTTGACCCTGAAACTTTAAGTAAATATTTGTGAGAGAAGGGTCATCAGGTGACTGAGATTTTCTTTATGACATTGAGTTGCTTATCATGTTTTATGAAACCTTAAAAAATATTTTCCAGAAATCCATGAAGAATTACCCTGGATTAGAAATCCATGTATTAATCTCCTTTAAACATTACCAGTTTAAAAATGTGAGCACTTGTTAGGTGTTGTTAGTTTAGTAACTTTTAAGCAAAAAATTCTAACTATTTTTCTTTTGGGCCAAGACTATTGCAGGCCTGTGCAGAACATTAGTAAAAACTGCCATATTTGTGAATCAAAACTTATCAATGCTGAGTAAATAAAAGAAAATATAAAGTGGACACTGTGATGGATATAATATTACAATGTCACCTGTAATTTTGTTTTTGAGACATCTTCACTTCTCTTAATGAATGAGAGTTTAAGAATGGATCTTCTAGATACAGATTTTTTGAAATATTTTACGAAGAAACCCTTTTCTAGTGGAACATCTTTTAACCTCTTGGAACACTTACCTTCTACACAATGTACTTTAGAAAATATGATCTCGTGTTTTCAGGATAAGACCACTTAAAGAGTGAAGAACAGAGGCCATTCTGCAAAGAGGATGTTTAATGAGTAGGATTAGTGAGAATTCACTGAAGCCCATGGTCCCAGGGAACCACAGAATATTCCTGTCCACAGATAGAGCTCTAGCGCCTACTATGTAACTTTAAGCTAGTTACCTAATTTTTCTCTAAATCTCAGTTTTCCTATCTAGAAAGTGGGGATAATTAACACTCATCTTGCTGTGTTGTGAGGATAAATAACATAACGCAAGTGAAAAGTTTCTTCTAAAATATTACACAAATTGTTATCTGGTCAACCAACACTCGTTTCAGATTCTAATGATTTTCTCTGCCGAACTCTTCCAACTACTTTATTCCTACATTTCAAACATTCTCTCCCTAACTAATCCTAAACTGAACATTGTGTTAGTTGAACCATACAAAATTTCTGATATTCAACTGTTTTTCACCTACAGAAACTGCAATTCCATACAATTTGACATAATGAATTTCATCACTGGAATCCCCCACCCTATTCCAAAATTAAAAACAACTACATTAAAAGTTTCACAGTTCACTCTGAAGAACACTGACTTCCGGGTTATTCTTATATGAGAAATATGACAGATGTTAATGTATTTCTGAGAATCAGTAGCCCACAAGTATAAAAATGTATGTGACTCCAATCTATAAGGAGAGATTTAATACTTCCAAAAAATTTATTGAGAAGATTTTTGCTTCCAGTCAAACACACAAATATTTAAGAATTCTTACCCAATTTATCCTTGGTATTTACATTTGAAAATTATTCTAATATTTTATGACATTTTCATTTTCTAGGTTGAACAAATAAAATGCCAACAAATCTAATATAATCATGATGTAAGAATTACTCATGAAGGTGAAAGTCTAGATCAAAACAGTCAAAGCAATCTGCTATGCTGTTTTTGTTTTTAAAAGCCTAATGTGAAGAATTCCTAGAGGAAATTTCATATTTTCGATACCTCTGTGTTTATTTCCAACACTCCTCAAGAACCAAGGATAGGAGAGCATCCCTAGCCCCTATAATAGATCTCCCCACATCAAAGTCAATGGCAGTGGAAGAGCAGTCAACTGAGAGTGGAAAGGCTGGATTCCAGGGTCAGCCCTGTCGCTCACTCATAAGGTGCCTCTGGGTACATTGTGAAGTTTCTCCGAGGCGGAGACTCACTGGCTTTCGCAAATCTTAGCCAGCTTTCAAATACTGTGATTCTGTCTGAGAATCGAAGGCAGCTGAATGGACACTGAAGCATGACTCGCTTCTAGGGATGCTATATCGGTTAACGACCACGCTTACGTAAGCAACTTTATTGTCTCGCTATTCCAGTTCAATAGAAAATCACCTGATAACATGCAAGCTCAGGGGGCTTAACATATTTTTTGAGGTGACTATCACTCAGGAGAAGCTAAAATAGATTTAGGCATTACACAGTGGATTATGTCATCTCACCCAGTGAACAGAGTTTCCTTTTTCTGGCTTCCAAAATTATACAGCTGATTTCATATCAGCCATTTAGAGCACTTCCCATCGAGAGCTGGGATTGAGCCTCAGAGTAAGTAACCATGGGCACCATCCACTGCTTGTAAATAGAGAGGATCTAGATAAAGCACATGTCTGACCTTCTTCTGTATGATAAACAATCAGTACACTGGGTTACCCTTTGGAATATTTTCCCTGAAAAACATTTCATTCACAAAAATTTTAAATGCTTTTTCCTTCTAAAATTGCACAAGAAAATTCTAAGAATATTTTTAAAAAAACCATTACCAAAAGCATTTCAATTTTTATGCTGAGAGAAGAAAATGCTCTTCAAACAATTAAATACCAATTAATTTTCTGATACCAATTAATTTTCTGATAGGATAATTCATTTAAAGCTTTTGCTATCCCTTTTATTGGGGGGCCTTTAAAGTAAGTTTTACCCTTTACTATTCTATCTATATTTTCTTAATTTTCTAACATACCAGACTACTTTCAGTAAACAAAAAAATTACTAAAGAAATGAAGAAATTAGTAAAATGAAAAAAAATTTAAAAGTTGAGACATGAACAGACACTTCTCCAAAGAAGACATATGGATGGCCAACAGACACATGAAAAAATGTTCAACATCACTAGCCATCAGGAAATACAAATCAAAACCGCAATGAGATACCACCTTACACCAGTTAGAATGGCAAAAATTAACAAGACAGGAAACAACAAATGTTGGTAAGGATGTGGAGAAAGGGGAACCCTCTTACACTGTTGGTGTGAATGCAAGCTGGTGCAGTCATTCTGGAAAACAGTATGGAGGCTCCTCAAGACATTAAAAATAGAACTACCCTATGACCCAGCGACTGCACTACTAGGCATTTACCCCAAAGATATAGATATAATGAAAAGAAGGGATACGTGCACCCCAATGTTCATAGCAGCAACGACCACGATAGCCAAACTGTGGAAGGAGCCCGGATGCCCTTCAACAGATGAACGGATAAAGATGATGTGGTACATATATACAATGGAATATTACTCAGCCATCAGAAAGGATGAATACCTACCATTTACATCAACATGGATGGAACTGGAGGAGATTATGCTAAGTGAAATAAGCCAAGCAGAGAAAGACAATTATCATACGGTTTCACTCATATATGGAACATAAGGAATAGAACGGAGTACCACAGGGGAAGGGAGGGAAAACTGAATGGGAAGAAATCAGAGAGGGAGACAAACCATGAGAGACTTTGGACTCTGGGAAACAAGCTGAGGGTTACAGAAGGGGACGGTGGGGGTACGGGGTAACCGTGTGATGGGCATTAAGGAGGGCATGTGTTGTGACGAGCACCGGTGTTATACGCAACTAACGAATCGTTGAACACTACATCAAAAACTAGTGATGTACCATATGTTGGCTAACTGAACATAATAATAATAAAAAAAAGGAAGCTTCTATCAAGCAACATCTTTCTTCACGAAGATAGAACTGTTTTCCAATGGATGTGTGGATGCGTAAGGGAAGTACCAGATACTCAACTCTTGAGAAACAAGTCTAGGTAGAAAGCAACTTTCTCCCAACGTTTTCTTTCATGAAGACAGAGGCATTTTTCAAAGGATGTGAGAAAAAAGAAAAAGAGGAAATAATTTATTTAAAAAATTATCACCAACTCTGATATACTCCTCAGTCTGAAATTTTTTCAATAACTTACACAAATATACAAACTGATTTTGATGAAGCTTTATAAATTTGAGACCATGCCTTTTTTTTTTTCTTCAGATTTCTGTTTCATAAGAGCTAGTATGCAAAATCTAGCTAGTATGCAAACGGAGCACTAACTACGTACATTCAGTTCCTGAGACCTTATTTTTAAGGTGATAATGTGATAAAAATCCATTAATGTTCTTCAACCATTACCAATCCCCAAAGTAAAAATGAACACATTTATTCTCAGGAACAATCATCTTTAAATGGTATTTAAATTTTAAATAAAAAACCATTAGTCTGATAAGAAATCACATTATTACTCAAGTTTTAGTTTCTTCTGGGATTACAAAGTGAAGCCTCTGTGTGTATCTGTGTGGCTGGGGGGTGGGGGAGTGGTTTCTATTTCATTCCGTTTGTATTCCTATTTGAGACCTTTTAGAAAATACACTACAGCTACTACTGTTACTACTACTTCCACTATTATTAGTATAATTTATTAAGAGCTTATCACATGTCACCCAAAAAACAAATTATCCAGTTAGGAAATGGGCAGAAGACATGAACAGACATTTTTCCGAAGATGACACGCAGATGGCCAACAGACACATGGAAAGATGTTCAACATCACTCATCATCAGGGAAATGCAAATCAAAACTGCAATGAGATGCCACCTCACACCTGTCAGAATGGCTAAAATCAACACCACAGGAAACAGCAGATGTTGGCGAGGATGTGGAGAAAGGGGAACCTTCTTACATTCACAGTGGGAATGCAAACTGGTACAGCCACTCGGGAAAACAGTATGGAGGTTCCGCAAAAAGTTAAAAATAGAATTACCCTATGACCCAGCAGTTGCTCTACTAAGTATTTACCCAAAAGATACAAAAATACTGATTTCAAGGGACACATGCATCACGATGTTTATAGAGCATCCTCAGTAACAGCCAAATTATGGAAAGAGCCAAAATGTTCACTGATGAATGGATAAAGAAGATGTGGTGTATATACACAATGGAATACTATTCAGCCATCAAAAGAATGAAATCTTGCCATTTGCAACAACATGGATAGCACTAGAGTGTATTATGCTAAGTGAAACAAGTCAGTCAGAGAAAGACAAATATCATATAATTTCACTCATGTGCAGAATTTAAGAAACAAAACAGATAAATATAGGGGGGAAAAAAGAGAGGCAAACCAGGAAAAAGACTGTTAATGACAGAGAACAAACTGAGGGTGGCTGGAGGGGAGGAGGGTGGAGGCGTGGGTTAAATGGGTGATGGACATTAAGGAGGGCACTTGTTGGGATGAGCACCAGGTGTTATATGTAAGAGATGAATCATTAAATTCTACTCTTGAAACCAATATTACACTATATGTTAACTAACTAGAATTTAAATAAAAATTTGAAACAGAAACAAGCAAAAAGAGCTTATCACACATCAAGTTCACAGTATTCCTTAAATTCGATCACAAGATATGTTCTATTTTTACACCTATTTTACAGATGAAACTGAACCAATGAAAGGTTAAGAAGGTTATACGCAACTAATGAATCATCAAGCTTTACATCGGAAGCCGGGGATGTACTGTATGGTGACTAACATAATATAATAAAAAATCATTAAAAAAAAAAAAAAGAAACTTCCTGAAAGCTTCTTAGCTAGTAGGTGGCGGAGCTGGGATCAAAATCATGGTCATTTGGCTCTAGGCACAACAAACACCACACAGTGTAACTTCCGTAAATACTAGCTACTCCGAGTGCAAGGACAACATAAGATGACAAGCGTCAAAGTCACTTAGGACATCTGGGGATGCATACGTACTCTAAAATAGCGACTACAAATCACAGATTCTGAAGTGATTTTCAGAATTATAGGAAAAATAAACAATAGGCAAAAAGTAGGATTAGTTTTTAAAAATGTTCTTTAGTATGTGTATACGGACAGTCAGGTATATAGGGGTGGGGACAACTGCGAAAGTGTGTTTTAGGAAGCCGATTCTGGGGCTGTGAGTTTTAGCCCTGGCTCCATCATTTAGTCTAATTAATAGCTTAACCTCAGAAAAATTACTTCAATCCTCTAGGTATGATACTTTCTCTGATCTTCTGCATAGGACTGAGGATAAATGAGAACACAGAAAAGAAAGCAATTACCAACTAAAACCAATATGCTAAACACAGCACTGCTCTAACTGGCTGAGCGGATGGTGGTTTACCAGTGACTCCGGCACACGCACGTACTCACAGCCAGGGAGCTGAAGTTTCGGCTCTCCGCCCCTTTCCTCTCTGTGGCACCAGCTGCGTCGTGCAAAGCTTCGCCTACGCTGTTCTTCCTCACCTCCACCTAACAGGGTTTCAATCGTTCTTTTCTTCTATCGTTTCAACTAATTCCCAAGGTGAAGAACTCACCACTCTTTATGCAATCAATTGCAGCTCTGAAATGGATCAAGTTGTGATTTTGTATAAAAGTATGTCAAAAGTCATAATATAGTAGAAGACAGAAGGGTGACTCATTAAAAGCAGATTTTTCCTGGTTTATTGTCGATATTGGAATTAAATTTCTGTGTAACCTACTGGTTGTTATTTTAATTCTCTAAATCAATTTCCAATCACTGGGAATTGCTACATGTGAATCAAGGTATGGATGCTATAAATCAGGTATCACATCTGCATGTACACCAGACAAGCACCTTAGACTTGGCATGACAAGGTGCACAGACAATCTCTATGTTTCATAGATACACACCAGTTGTTCGAGAGCACTTTACGTGGGAAATGTTTTGCTGGAGGTAATTGAGCTCAGCCTTTCTGCATGAAAATTTAGGTCTCAATCTATGGTTACTGCAGAGGCAGTCCACATGCCTCCTTTCTTCTTACAGGTTGCAGCTCAAAGTCTAGGTGGCCAAGAGTCCCTCGTGCAGCATGGAGTAGTATCTCCGGGAGTGGGGGTCAGGGAACCAGACATGAGCACCCCTAACATCAGAAGCACCTCTTTTGTGAACGTTGAAGCTATGTAGGAGCCAGGGCAGGATGGCCATATTGTTAGATACACAGGCTGCTAATCTCTCCCACTTAAAAGAGAATTTTTAACTAATTTAGAAGGCAGATTTATGAGAGGTACAGCATAGGGAATATAGTCAATGATGTTATGATAGCGTCACATGGTGACAGATGGTAGCTACACTTGTGATGAGCAGATATACGGGGAGGCTGAATCACTATGTCATATGCCTGAAACTAATGTGTGTCAACGGTACGTCAATAAAAAAAAGGGGCAGATTTATGTATTGTAATGTATGCCATGAAACTGGATCTCCCTGATCATATGAATGATGATGCAGAGGGGACGTGCAGTCCTGCAGGCTGGGCAAATTATTAGAGCTCTAGGTAATGAAGCAGACCTCTCAAGGTGGGTCCTTTCTGAAGAGTGATAAAAATGCGGGTGCCCCTCTCTGATGATTTTTACCATTTGCTGTGTTCTGGTAGTGGCTAAGTGAACATTCCGGGTCATGGTTTATTTGTTCTATTTTAGCAGATCTATTTAAATTAGGCATTTAAAAATTAGATCATTAACTTAAAAAATCATATTGGTTATATGTTCATTAAGAAAAAATCAGCTTAAATTGTATCTGAACTTAGTTTTGAGTGCATTTTCAGACCACATACCACAATCTTAGATTATCAAAGCAACCTTACATGAGCAACAGAGTACCAGTTAGACATGAGGGAATGAGTACACATACACACACACATATAAACGACATCATCAATCAAGATGGTTAAGTGATCTGTCCAGTGTAGTTAAGTATAAAAAATGTGGAAGAATGGAGGAGCCACCACCTTGTTTTGAGGAAATATCAAAGACTTAATGATTGGGAGATTTTCCCCTTACATCAAATACACGTTCCTTTATGTAATTTTATCCATTATTTTAGTTACCATTTTAGGTTCTTTCTCAAAAATACAGCTTCCCCTCACTACTCTTTAATTACTTCTAGATTATTATCAGCACTGCCTCCCTTTCCTTCCCTCTCCACTCCACTGCCTCAACCTTTTAGCCATTAGTTGGCTCTTAAATATGGACTTGATATGTTTAATCCTTTGTCAGAAGACGGTTCTTTCAATTTTGGTTTTTAAATTCTTCCAGTCATCTCCTATTTTTCTCAATTTCATCTTTCTTTTGGCTCATCACTAAAGTAGTCTCACCTCTCATGCAGAAAAAAAAAAAAAACCAAACACGAGATCCTTGATTTCATCCCGGCTTTTCACTTGTAATAATCTAAAAGACATTTGTGCAGAAGGATATATTGCTTTCATCAGCAGTACTGAAATCATGTTCTCATAATATGGAAGACAGATTTTAAATACTAAACAAAAGTGAAAATAATAGTTACCATTACAAAAAGCTTCTGATAATACATGCTTGCTGTCACAACGAGAATCCATACAATTAACTAATGAAAATAAAGAATGGAAAGAAAGCATTCCCTTTAACTAAAACACAGGGGGAAAGGAGATGATCTAATGTAGAAGAAATAATGATTTCTATTAACAGATCACAGTAAAATCCACTCTCAGGAGAAAACACATACTCCGTTACACTTCTGAATGTACGTACGTACGTATATATGTATGATGTCATACGTACATACCCTGCTCCAGCATAGTAAAGCAGAATTGACTATGAAGAAACCAAACAGTAAATTCTACTGCTCCTCAGTCTTAAGTCCAACCTCACCTTCTGAAAATCAAACCAATGAAAGACTTGGAGAAAATTCTATTAACATGAATAAAGATTTTTTAAAAAGGGCCACAAGATGAGCACTTAATTAAAACACACGCACGCGCACACACACACACACTTTCTTTAGGCTGTTGAAATATAAAGTCTTTAATTCTCCATTTAAAAAAAAAAAACAAACCCTGATTATAAGCTTTAAAACCATTTGAAGATGTGAAAGACTATCTGCATTTCAGCCGACTTCAAAGCCAGTAAAGAAATCATTTCTTCTTCTTCCAACTCACAGTATGTTTAGAAGCAGGACATCTGATAGAAGTGGTATTGCCAATCTAACCAATTTTAAAATATAAAGTGCTTCTAGCAATATTTGGAGACATATAATTTGACAAAAAGTTTTATAAACCTAAGCTTTGAAAAACAGAAAATATAAGCCCCAACGAAAAAAGCATAATTTGTGATTGAAAGAAAATAATATTTTGTAGAAAAAAATCGTCCTTCCAAAAAGAGACAAAAATGACTAACTTTTATTTCCCAAGAGAATTATGCCACTTTTATACAACAAAATTACCATCACCACAAATTGCTTTCAACAATTCCATTGCTTCTTCATTTGACCACTTGAAAATCAAAATTCTTTCAGATTATAAATATAACTTTTTATAACTCTGTTATTACGTACTGTGAATGGGGAAAGGGGGCCAATCTTGTGGCCGTAGCGTCGAACGGCCTCTCTGATGTGGCAGGGCTGGATGGCATCGCTGTGAGCCTCAACACCACAGGCCGCAGTGCTCTGCGACAGAAAAACACAGAAATTGTTACTAAATCAAAAACACACAACAGAACTACAGTGTATAAAATATGAAAATAAACTTTTATAAAATGGATGTTTCCCCCCCTTTAGGATGCACATCCCTGCTGCCGTTCACTACGTTTAAAAAAAGATTCCACGAACAAATGAAAGCTGACTTTTACGTGACCCCTTCCTAGCAGACCTACCAAATGCAATTTTTATGCCCACAATATTTCACCTAGGCCTGCACGTCAAGGTACGGGAGAACAGAGCTAGTCGCGTGCAGACGAGAAGTGTCGTGGGGGATTGCTGACAGAGCCGCAGGAAGTTATTTTTTTAAAAAACACTTAAACGTTTATTATTATAAATGTTTCTTGGGAGCTTGTTGGGCATATTTCTGAAATAACTTGAGGGTCATCAATTTTAAAATGAAAAATATAAAATTGCTCTATATATTTATTTATAATACTGGAGCTGTCAGAGATGATCATTTTTACTTGATTCCCAATTTTCTAGGTGTCCTCAGGGCAAAAAGAAAATAAAATGAAACCTTTCTATTTTAATCTGCCTCATGTGTAAAAGGCAGGTTTGAAAGTATAAGACACAAGGAGGAGAAAGGCTATTTGCAAAGAGAGTATGGATATCAGCTTAAGAAAGGTATGTAACATGATTTAAAAAAAAATAAATTAAAATGCTCAATAGGAGCAAGACAGTCTCGTGGTTCACTTGCAGGCTCTGGTTTCCGAAATACCTGATCCAGGTCCTATCACAGTTACCAGTTCTGTCAAGTTATGTAACATCTCTGCACTTCGGTTTCCTCATCTGTAAAATTGGGATAATAATTATAATTGCTTTCTACTTCAGTGGATACCAGATGCCAGTCATCAACATTAAAGAATCAAGAGAAAGAAACAGTAGTTTGTGTATTACTATAACTGTATTCTAGAAGTCCGTCATAGTCACATAACGATTATTTGTTTTTCTGATTATTACTACAATTACCACTTTCATAATTCCTTGTAGGAGTGTAACTAGTGTGACCTCTATGGATAGTAATCTGGCAAAATCTTATCAAATGAAAGTGCACAACCATTTTTGACCCAATTTCACATCCAAGAATTTATCCTACAGATATATTACGCAGGTACAAAATTTTATATACCTATATGTCTGTGTCTATATACCTATCACGTGCGCGTGCACACACACACACGCTCACTGCAGAACTATTAGGATTGATGAGCTAAATGTTCATCAAGGAGGGAGCACTAAAATAAACTATGATACATCCACGTAATGAAACAGAAACTACAGCAACCACCAAAAAGAACAAGGGAGTTCCATACATAGTCCTATGGAACTAGCTCTAAGATGTACCGTGTGAAAAAATGCATGGTATCCAACTGGGTGGTACTATGTTACCATTTATTTTTTTAAAAAGCCTGAACATTATACACTCATTCAAACATAGACCAGTTTTTGCAAAGGTATACCAAAAATCAGTAATAGTCCTTATCTCTTGGAGGCTAAATGGGTGTCTAAAGGACATGGATTGGAAAAGACATTTTTCAGTGTATATCCTTCTGTACTTTTCAAATGTATTTTCCGTACCTTGTGCATGTTCTTCCTGTAACTAGTAAAAAAAAAAAAATTAAAAACTCCAATTAAATGAGAGCATCAGCTAATTATCCAAGCTGAACCTGAAATAAGATGTAAAATATAAAACAGCAGATCTTGATTATTTTTATTATTTTAATAATATATGAAATAAGCCAAACAGAAATTTGCTCTAGAGTATCTTTCTCAATTTCATTTCGACAATACCCTAAGTAACAGATCTGTTATGCCCACAACAATACAAATTGTTATCTTAACCCTTCACTTGGCACTGGTATAAAAGGACAGAGAATTTTTTTTTTTTTTTGAGTGCTTTCTTGGTTCTTATTCCAAATACTTTGTGTCAGCTGGAAATGCAATTACCAAGTATCTGATAAGGGTTAAGGCTCTTCTCTGAGTCCATTTGGCCCCAAAGATGAATATGACTAATAGAGACTCATTAATGGCTGAAGCACTCTACCCATTTGTGGAAATGAATGCAAATATTTAGCTGGATCTAGAGTCAAGTTTTCCAGTGGAAACTCAAGTGGAAATACAAAAGAGAGACATCAAGAGGGTCAATATCCTGCATATTACGTCGGGTGGAAAGTTCCTCTATGGCATCTCCTTTCTCCCCGCAACTTGGTTTTGTTTTTCATTTCTTTCCTCCACGGCCAATGTAAGACTCGACTCTTTGTTACTTTCCCAAATAAGTTCAGTTTTTGTCAAAACCATAGAACATTTGGTCAAAATCTCTCAATACCTCTGGCATGGCAATCGAATAGGATTTCAGAACACTGAAGGAAGCATAAGCTTACGGTTGAATCGTGATCTTTGCCAAAAAGACGAAGTTAACTTATATAAAAATGGAAATACTCAATTTTGTGAAAAATGTTATTAGATTTTCTATTTTGCTAACTTCAGCTTTGTTAGAATTAAGCGATTGCGAACAGCATGCAGCTACCATATGCACTTCTACACTTTTTTTTTTCTTCAAGATTTTATTTATTTATTTGACAGATAGAGACAGCCAGCGAGAGAGGGGACACAAGCAGGGGGAGTGGGAGAGGAAGAAGCAGGCTCATAGCGGAGGAGCCTGATGTGGGGGCTCGATCCCATAACGCCGGGATCACGCCCTGAGCCGAAGGCAGGCGCTTAACCGCTGTGCCACCCAGGCGCCCCGTACTCCTACACTTTCTTAACTTGCTCACTGAGTTCTTTGAAAGGGAATTCTTAAATCTGAAATGATATATTTCCAGTGTTGCTGCCACCTCAACCGATCTTTTCACATTTCTGTCAACAGTCAGGCCTTCACCAAGGTACTTTTTAATCCATTCAAATTCAAAATTCATACCAAGTTGAGAATTTTTAATTTAGCAGTGACTCTGGCATTTTAAACAGAAGTTTCAATATAGCTTCCTTGGACCGCAGTTGAGAGTTCAAACTGCTGAGAGATTTTATTCAGCATAAGCCAGCATGGATAAGCAGAGACACAGTGCTCGAATCCAGGAATACGGAGGGTTCCATATGATATTTCACCCTCCTGCACCCAGCATCAGCTTTTGGACGAAGGGATGCAAGAAAAGATGAAGTGGACAAAGACAAGAACAGAGTGTGAACGCAGCCAAGACGGAGAGGACCTGACATCTGAGGAAGAACTTTCCCAGGCAGCCTGTACTTTACTCAAGGAAATAAAGAGTCTATTTCAGCAGAGATTTCAGCAGTCTTCAGGCAACAGGACTCAGTATTTTGTCAAATATGTAGGTTTCATTTTTGAAAATTTAAAAATAAAGAATATCCCAGAGTGTGGGCACACTCAGAATGGGAAAGATGAACTGGTAAATCAAACCGTGGTCCAAGGAAGTTATATTGAAACTTCTGTTGCCGCTGGATCTCTTACAAATGTCTGTACCTGTCTTGACTTTTAAAAAAAATTGTTGGCAAGTTAAATCATCTTATCCTTTCTCAGCCTTTCCCTTGCCAGGGAAATCCAAATTTAAGAAGGACCTGGAATCTCAGATAATTGCCACTTTTTCTTTCCACACAAATGGTGGACTAGATCTTTCGTCAAAGTTGAAACATTCGTTCTTACAGAGTAACACATATCTCAGATTAGAGCAAACGAAAGGCCAGTACTACTATTACTAATACTTTTATTACTCGCTGACCACAAAGGCTGATACATAATCTGACTGGCAAGGCAAGTGTCTTCCTTCTACTCACTGCTGTACACATAGCTTTCCCAGAGTTTCATATTTATGGAGGATGTCTTTTCAGATGAAGGTGGGCCATTCTTTGGCCAAAGGTTACAGTGTATAGTATAGTTAATTTTAATAGTTAATTTTCTCATTTCAAAGTTTATTTGAGATGTTAATTGTTAAAACTGTAGTTCTATATATATAGCTAGAAAACTCTCTTCTTTAAGGAAATTAAAACTAGAAAAAGTACTTAAGGAGAAGACAAGAGAATCACTAAATTTAAGGAATGCAAGATATCATCTATGCTAAACGTTTCCAAGTCTTGCCCTATTTTATAGATGAGAAAGTGAAAATAAAGGACTTGGCCAATATCACAGTGACAATATCAGAATATGGCTATACATCAGATCGCTTGACTTGTAGGACACATAGTTGATAAACAGAGGCTTTATTATTTCATGTAGAATGAATTATACCATGTTATGACCATAGAGGAAGTTTCCAGGGAGTAAAAGTGAAAACAGCAAGAGTCTGAATGTAGAAAGATGTGGATGAATAAACAGAGAATAATTAATAGCTTTAAAGTGGGTCATTATTCTGATGTCACTGATTTTGAATTTACAAAAATTCAGATATGAACTGAGCAAATACTTATTTTACTCGGGAAATCTTTGCTATAAAACAACTCTAATGTAATAGCTTTCAACAAGATTAGGAGAGAAATGTTTAACTATTTAAGAGAAAAAATAATTCTTTCTATGTCTTTGAGAATTCTTGAAATTTTTATGTATATATGCATAATTATATCAGGTTAATTACATCTTCTTCTTATATGCTTCCTACATACAAATTCAGTCCACTGAAGAGGTCTTTCAGGTCATACTTTGTTACCCTAGTTTTAGTTACTGAGTGAGCTGGAGCACTGTAGCCAAAATTCTTTAAAACTACTTTACAATACAGAAGTTCCTTATAGTTCAAATTTCCCCTTAATTAAATAAGCACTGAGCTCTGTCGTTTTTAAATGGAAGAGGAAACCAGATATGAAGCTAAAACTTAAATTTGCTTACTATCATTTTAAAGTTATATCTTGGTATGGCTCCACTACTTGTAATGGCAAATGGTTCTTATTGTAGCAACTGAGTTTTAGATAATAATATCACTTTAGACAAATTATAAAAAACAAGAATATGAAAGTGATAGAGATTGATCAAAACCAGGCAGAAATTGGAAAGGGGAATGCCTATATTTAGGAGAAGAGAATGGCAGTGGCTTGAGTTTCCTGTTTTTACTCTTTTTTTTTTTTTAAAGATTTTATTTTTTTATTTGACAGAGATAGAAACCGCCAGAGAGANATTTATTTGACAGAGATAGAAACAGCCAGAGAGAGAGGGAACACAAGCAGGGGGAGTGGGAGAGGAACAAACAGGCTCATAGCAGAGGAGCCTGATGTGGGGCTCGATCCCATAACGCCGGGATCACGCCCTGAGCCGAAGGCAGATGCCTAACCGCTGTGCCACCCAGGCGCCCCACCTGTTTTTACTCTTTAAGCATAAGGGTAGGCCCCAGTCAGGATAGGGGGCACAGGACCTTAGAGAATCTAAGAAATCTAGGCCAGAGTTCAGGGCACCCACAGTAGGTATGAAGTGAGGAAGGAGGTATCTCAATGTGGTTTTGATTTGAATTTCCCTGATGGCTAATGATTTTGAACATTTTTTCATGTGTCTGTTAGCCATTTGTATGTCTTCATTGGAAAAGTGTCTGTTCATATCTTCTGCCCATTTNGTAGTGAAGAGAAGGGCCATATGCACCCCAATGTTCATAGCAGCATTGTCCACAATAGCTAAATCGTGGAAGGAGCCAAGATGCCCCTCAACAAATGGCTGGTTTAAGAAGACGTGGTCCAGGGGCGCCTGGGTGGCACAGCGGTTGAGCGTCTGCCTTCGGCTCAGGGCGTGATCCTGGCGTTGTGGGATCGAGCCCCACATCAGGCTCCTCTGCTATGAGCCTGCTTCTTCCTCTCCCACTCCTCCTGCTTGTGTTCCCTCTCTCACTGGCTGTCTCTATCTCTGTTGAATAAATTAATTAAAAAATCTTTAAAAAAAAAAAAAGAAGACGTGGTCCATATATACAATGGAATATTACTCAGCCATCAAAAATAATGATTTCTCAACATTTGCTGCAACATGGATGGGACTGGAGGAGATAATGCTAAGCGAAATAAGTCAAGCAGAGAAAGACAATTATACAGTTTCACTCATTTATGGAACATAAGAAGTTGGAAGATCGGTAGAAGAAAGGGGGGTAAGCAGAAGGGGGAATGAACCATGAGAGACTATGGACTCTGGGAAACAAACTGAGGGCTTCAGAGGGGAGGGGGGTGGGGGAATGGGAATAGGCTAGCGATAGGTATTAAGGAGGGCACGTATTGCATGGTGCACTGGGTGTTATATGCAAGTAATGAATCATGGAACTTTACATTAAAAACTAGGGATGTACTGTATTGGTGACTAACATAATATAATAAAAAATTATTATAAAAATAAATAAATCTAGGGGTGCCTGAGTGGCGCAGTCGTTAAGCGTCTACCTTCGGCTCAGGGTGTGTCCCAGTGTTCTGGGATTGAGCCCCACATCAGGCTCCTCTGCTGGGAGCCTGCTTCTTCCTCTCCCATTACCCCTGCTTGTGTTTCCTCTCTCGCTGGCTATCTCTGTCAAATAAATAAAAAAAATCTTTAAAAAAAATAAAAAATAAATAAAAAAATAAATAAATCTTGATTAAAAAAAAAAAGTGAGGAAGGAAATACCAAAAAAGAGCAAAATCAAGGAAGGATATCCCCAAATCCAGCATACAAACTTCATGCAAATCTATTTCTCTTTGGTACCAAATCCAAGAAATCCAGTGAAAGCGAATAAACTGAGTAGAGATTCCAAGTTGCTGTTAATGAAGATGAGTTTGGGTTTGAAGTTTAGAGTTGAGTGTAGGATAGTAAACTGCCTGCTTAACACACATGCCCACATCACCACCACTATAAACACCAATAATTCTTCCAAGTAATAGAACAGGACACAAAATCTCTACTATATATTACCTGTGATGTCCAAGATATAATTCAAAATCACTAGACATGGAACAATACAAGAAACTGACTGGGAAGAACTGACTGAGAGAGGCGGCCTTATTTTGGTCTCCGCTGAGCCCAACAAAGTCTCAAAGAAAGCATGACTTATACTCAATGGAGACTAAAATAATCCAGATATTTATTGACCAAAGAAGGATTTTAAAGTAGCTATTATAACTATGCTCAAGAAGACCAAAGAAAATAAACCTGTAATAAATGACAAATAAAAAAACCAGACAAACAAAAGCTAAAAAGAAATCAAGTGGAAATTATAAAACTATAAAATAACATTATCACAAAGAAAAAATTATTGGATGGGTGTAACAGATTAGAGCTGACAGAGGAGTCTGGAACATAAAGAGATATCAATAGAAGTTACCGAACCTGAAGAACAGAGAGAAAAGACTGAAAGAGAAATTAAATAAGTACCTGTGGAACAATACCAGAGTAACTAACAAATATGCCTTGGAATCTTTGAAGTGGAGGAGAGACAGTGAATGAAGCAGAAAAAATATCTGAAGAAGTAATTGCTGAAAATTTCCCCCAAACAGTTAAAGACATAAACCAATATTTAAGAAGCTCAATGAACCCTAAGCCAGACAAATACAAAGAGAACCATGTCTGTGGATAGCGTGGTCAAACTGTGAAAACCAAAAATAAAGATACAAACCTGAAAACATCCAGAGAAAAATAACACATCACGAACACAGAAACAATAATAAAAACTACTGACATGATTAAGACAATGGATGCCAGAAAACAGGGGAATGATATCATTAAAGTACTGAAATACAACTACCAACCCAGAATTCTATATCCAGTGAAAATATCTTCTAAAAATGAAAGAAAAGGATATTTTCAGAAATATGAAAACTAAGAGAAACCATCACCAGGCCAACCTGCACTATAACAAATGCTAAAATAAAATTTAGTAGAGCAAAATAGGAAAGTAATACCAGAAGGAAGTCTGAGCATAAAAAAGAGAGAGAAAGACACAGAGAGAGAGAAAGAGAGAGAGAGAGAGAAATGAAGAACAGTGGGGACGGTAAATGTTAGTCTATTTTTTCTCTTGGTTTCATTGAGATACATCTGATTGCTTAAGGCATAATAGTATTATGGTTTATAACATATGAAGATGTAAGATGTATAACAACGATAGCATAAAGGAAGGACAAGAGTAAAGTACATCAGTCTTATAAATATAAGAGTCTCACATTTTATGTAAGTAGCGCAATAACTCCAAGTACACTGAAAATTTAAGGACATATTGCAATCCTTAGCATAACCATTGAAAAAATGATGCAAAAAGGTATCACTAAGAAATGAGTGGATGAATTAATATGAATTTTTAAAGAATACACAACCTAAAATAAGACAAGCAAGAAAAACTGAGAATCAAAAATAGAACAAGCAGAAAACAAATCGCAAAATAGTTGAACTATATCTAACCATGTCAATAAATACATTAAATTTCAAGGAAATGCAAACTCAAAGTATAACGAGTCACTGTTAAATATCCATTAGAATGGTTAAAAATAAAAACAACGATAACACCAAGAGTTGATGAACACGTGAAGCAAAGGGAACTCTCACATATTGCAGGTGGAAGTATAAAATGACACATTTTTGGGGGAAGAAAAAGTCTTGGAGTTTCTTTAAAAACCAAACACACACATACTCTATGACTCAGTAATTTCATTCCTAGCTATTTACCTAAGAGAAATGAAGGCATTTGCCCATGAAGACTTGTACAATAATACTCACATGTTTACTCATAATACCTCAAAAACTGGAAACGGTCCAGGTGTCCACCAAAATGAGAATAAATACATTGATATATTCATACAACGGCACATTACTCAGCAATAAAGAGGAATAAATTACACTTCTACTGAAAAACAAATTTCAAAAACATCCTGAGTGAAAGAAATTTCACTCAAAAGAGCACACACACTACATTTTCTTTCTATGATTTCTAGGACAGAAAAAACTAATCTATGATGAAAAAATCAGGACAATGACTGTCTCTCTGTGGTGGCAGGAACTAACTGGGAAGAGGCATGCAGGAACTTTCTGAATTGATGATAATGTTTTATATCTTGCTAATGGTTGAGGAATCAACAGGTTTGTATGTTTGTCAATACGCATCAAATAGCATACTTAACAACTGAGTGGTTCACTGTGTATAAATTTTACCTTAAAAAAAGATTCATAAACAAATTGTACATAATGAAGTATTAAGCCACAAAATGTACTAATATCTGTGCTTACTTTGCAATGTAGCAAAAAAAAAAAGATGAACTGACAGATGGACAAAAGAATAATTAGATGCATCGATATAATAAGTGTAAATACACAGAAATAATACAGTAAATGTAGTACAGCGTTCATTGTAGAATCTAGGTGGCAGATATATGGTGTTACGTCTATAATTCTCTCTTAATATTTTTGTATGTTTGAAAATTTTTTTAAAATAAAATATTAGAAAAAAATCAATATCTTGCTTTATCCAGAAAAAAGATATTAAAAAAGTCTGAGTAGGGGCGCCTGGGTGGCGCAGCCGTTAAGCGTCTGCCTTCGGCTCAGGGCGTGCCCGGCATTCTGGGATCGAGCCCCACATCAGGCTCTTCCGCTAGGAGCCTGCTTCTTCCTCTCCCACTCCCCCTGCTTGTGTTCCCTCTCTCGCTGGCTGTCTCTGTCAAATAAATAAAATCTTTAAAAAAAAAAGTCTCAGTAGAAGTCATTAAGTATGGATAAGCATAAATTGGCTGTTTCTAAAAATCTGAATTATGAGAAAAACAGAGCACATTTTCCATATCTCTGAAGCAAACTCAACAACTTTATCCACTCAGCACAGGAAAAAAGAAAAACAAAACCCTCATCACTGACCTTTTTTCTTTTCCTTTGCTTAGTTTTCGCTGA
This sequence comes from Ailuropoda melanoleuca, assembly GCF_002007445.2. Taxonomy (NCBI): domain Eukaryota; kingdom Metazoa; phylum Chordata; class Mammalia; order Carnivora; family Ursidae; genus Ailuropoda; species Ailuropoda melanoleuca. The sequence goes on from NC_048236.1 coordinate 3,486,593, forward strand.
GTCTTGTCCAGCACTCCCGTTCCCTAGGGATCCTGAGGTGGACTTCCCTGAGTGCTGTGAGCCAGACGACGGGGCTGTCGGTGTGGGAGGCGGCGTGTTCTCAGGGGACTCCGGGTAGGACTTCATGCAAGACCCCTGCCCAAAGAGATGTGCCTTTGAAATCAAGTGACCGGGACTTCTACTAACATTCAATTGTGCTTATTTCTTGAAGCTTACAAATATCAAAACACCATTTATTATCCAGTCCACAGAAATGATGCCTCATCTTGCCCCCATTGGTCTAAATATGCTAATTTTTAATCTAATCATTTAGATAAAATCAGGATTTCTCAGATGCAGCCTCCAAAACTCCTGTTGATTTTGCAAGATACAGAGATTTCTACCTGCAAGTTTTGTTAGCATGTCTGACTTACATGTCTCAAAAGGCACCTCTGAACCACCCCCCCCAAAGTGGACGCCATCCGGACAGTACTTGCATCAGCGTGACCAGCCTTCTACCAGTGACTCCTACTCAGTTCCAGAGGGTCACTGTGGAAACCTCCAGCTCCTTCCATTTCTAGTTCCTTCCTTCTTTCATAATATCTCTTGTTTCTACCTGGTTTCTTTGGCTATGAATGCAAGTCTATTCTCTTCCACGTGGATGTACTTCAAATACTTGAGGACTGTTACCTTTCTCAGCCTCTTTTCTTTTATAGGTCAAACTGCCTCAAAATCCTTCAACCACTTAGTATGAGACATGCTTTCAGGTTCCTTCACCCTCTCATTAATCTCCTTTAGACATTCTCTATTGTGTCAATGTCTATCCTCTAGGATGGTGCCTAAACACCAAACAAGACAAAAAAGGGTTTCTTATCAGTAACACCACAATATTGGCTCCTAAGCAATTTACAGGCCAATAAAAGTCTGTAAGTCTTTTTCATATACGGTATTATTAAGCCACATTTTCCTTATCCTACCAACTATACTAAACCATACTGCTAGCCTACACTTCTCTGTAATGTATTTGTATTTAAAACATTATGCTAAACTTTGTAAAATGTTTGGTTGAAACACACATATGGGTTTCAAAAGTATGTCTGTTGTTCTGTTGAGATCTGTATTATTTATTTAAAGTTAAAAAGGAACAAGTTTAGGGGAAGCTAGTGAAGAATATACTGGAACTCTGTACTATCTTCACAATGGCTCTGTAAATGTAAAAATTATTTTAAAATAAGAAGTTTTTTTTAAAAAAATATTTCTTTGATTTGCCTGCCTAGGAACATTAACAAATGAGAAGGAATAAGCCTAATTAGGCATGAGTTATTTTTAGGAAAAACAAGGTAACTCTAGAGATCACGGCTTCCTGTGCATAAACCATATATTAGAAAAAAAAATTTAAATTAACTTCAATTGGGGCACCTGGGTGGTGTAGTTGGTTAAGTGTATGACTCTTGGTTTGGCTCAGATAGTGATCTCAGGGTCCTGGGATTGAGCCCTGCTTTGGGCTCCATGCCTAGTGTGGATGGAGTCTGCTTGGGATTCTCTCTTTCCCTTTCCCTCTGCCCCTCCCCCCTATGTGTTCTCACTCTCCTTCTCTGTCTGAAATAAATAAATCTTTAACAAAAATTAACTTCAATTAATATCACGCCTGCCAATCTGAGAACCCAAGCTTAGTGAGCTTGGTTCCGCATATGTTTAGTACTCAAAAACAACAGTCATTAAAAGAGAATGTATTGTGTATTAACTCTATGCTTTGAGAGCTTCCCATTTCAATCCATTGTACGTAGCACCTTCCTTCGAATCTTCTTAAAACACCCATTTGAACTCATCACACTTTAGCAGCTAAGAAACCTTCAACTCTTCGTTAACTCTAAGAGCCTAAGGCTCAGTTTTCTAACCTGACTTCCTCCTCCTCAATGAATCCTTTGCTTGAATATTTTAATCAGAGTTTTATTTCTCCCTCGCACAGTTATGCCTATGCTGCCTCTGAAGCCTAGAGCTTTCTCCCCACTTTTACCATCTCATCAAAGTCCTATCTTCCCTCAACATCAGCCTCCTCTCTCAAGTTCTTTGCAGTCAAGGCTTGTTTTTACGTCTGTACCTCCGGTCGACGCCACTCATTTGGAAATGAGCTTGGAAATAAGCATATATGCTATCTTAAATTGTCTTGCCTTTTTGTTCGTTCTTTATTTCCTTGTTTGTTTTACAGAATGTTTTATCTCCCTGAATACAGATCATACCAGTCTTTGGAGACCCCCTTTGTACCCAGTGTGCAGCCCTGATGCTGGCTGCTGGTTTGTAATGTTGATGAGCAAGCTTCCTCCTTTAGAGTGGCCATTCTGTGTTTTGTCAGGTAATAAAGGGCAGGAAGGTTGCCAGGCCCTCTGAATGTTCATTTTGACCACCAGTCGCACAGGAGGAGGGGTGTCTGGAAGGCCAGGGAAACGCTTGAGGCTTTACTCACATACTTAGTCGGGATGCTTTCCGACACTCCTGCTCCCGCCTCCCAGAGAGCCCGGGAAGCCCAGCACACACAGGCCATTTTTCTTAACTGCGGGGTAGCTGGGAGCAACAGCTGTGGCTGCTGAGCGGTTGCCCAGGGCAGCTTGGCCACCCTGGAGAACCAAGAAAGAAGGGAAGTAAAGCGTTTTCCTAGCCATGCAAGCAATCCCTTGAATGTTAAGGGAAAACTAGGCTTGTTATGTTCACTGTAAATTTCTTCAATTAGAAATGTTACGACAAATTTGTCTGATGTTAATGAAAAGCATACTTATACACATATTCATAAAGTGAACATGTACCAAAGATATTTTTAAAGGGTGTTCTTTGACATCGTAATTTGGGTTTGTAACATAAAGAAAACAAAGTGTTTAATCAACTGGGTAAGCTTTAGGGACTTTTAAAGTATGATGACTGATAATGATGTATGATCTTTTCTAAGGAAAAAAAAATGGATTTTTAACGGGCATAAACATTTTAATTTCTACTTGGATTCCAAGCCGATCTGATTCTTCAAGGGGCACAAAAAGATGTCAAACTTTCGGCCTGAAATAAAATATGGTGGTTTATATCTTTATATATTTTCTAAGTTTCCTAGAGCAGAGATACTTAAACTTGGGGTCCACAGGGTGCACAGATCGCTTAGATCCATAGAATGATTTGGGAGGGTCTCTGAATACCCTGAAATTGTATGCAAAATTTGTGAATGTGCTTATGGAGATAGGATTTATAGTTTTTGTCAGATTCTCAAAGGGGCTTAGACATTTTCAGGCTATACATTTCACCCAGCTTGATCCAAAGCTCACTTCACAATTACACATGGAGATGTTAAGCTAACCTCCTTGCTGCCTTTTCTCCGGTTATTAGATTGAATTACATGAAATTGCTGCTTATGCCAGGAAAAAGGGTCAAATATCAGCAAATTCATTCAATAGACGATACTACATTTCTAGTCTGTAGGCATATGCTGTTCACAGGGAGTCTTTCTCATACTGTAAGTGGTACGCGGTTATTGCACAACGCTTTAAAGTTGGCAAGACGACTTTATCTGTCCCCCCCCCGCCCCCCGCCAGTTGGAGGTCCCAGCAACATAAACCCAATCAGAAAGGATGTGATCCTCACAGGATAGGGCCAGTGTGGACACAGAGAATAAATGGAGTCATGGTTCTTTAAATCATTTTTAGAGATGGGTCAATAACCGGGAAATAAATGATTAATAAATGTCAGGAGTTATTAGGACATGAATAATAATGATTCTCTTATCTTTGAGGCACAAAGAAATAAAGGACTACTCTCAACATTGTTCAGTTGCCCAAATCAGCTGTTCACCTCCCAAGGAAATGAGGTGTGCTTTCCAACTACCCCTCTTCCACTGAAGGGCTAGCGAAGCTAAATAAGGTAAGAAATAGGTGAAAAAAAAATTGTATGAAGCGGATTGTAAAGGCCTGGGACATAGTTGGTGCTCAGTAAATATCTGTTTGAATGTTGAGTATGTTAAGGTTCCTCACTGAAGACTAGACGTTCCTACTTTACCTTTTTCAAAGAACTACTAATGGAAACACCAGACATGTGAAAAATCCATAGAGGCGTCAAAGACAGACTTTTTGCTTCTTACCTCAGCAGAGTTGTGGTACTGAATGAAGGTTGCAGAAATGGCATGGCTGAAGGGGTCTCCTGCCTTGGTTACCATGTCCTGCCTCACAAGAAGAGCCAGGTCCACTAACTAGAAGATCAGAGTAATGAAAATAAAGTCACATAGCTGGAAATAACCAATCACCAATGTCACCAATGTGGCAAAACTAAAAGCAATACATTCCAAATGTTACTGATAATATGGTTTGCCTAAAAATCTGTACAGTGGATGTGGGCGTATGCTTTCATTGATAAGCAGACCTCCCCATAATATCAACAATATATTCTTTCTAAGGGAACGCTTCTCAAAGTTTATTTAATAATCACTAGGGAAGTGTTTTAAAATATAGATTTCTGTGCTCCAGACACCGAGATTCTAATTCGGTAGGTATGCTTTGGGTTACATTTTCAACAAGAAGCAAGCAGAAGCTGATGCTTGTGGTCAGGGGACCATACTTTGAGAAGCTGTCAGAGAGCAGTGATTGTAGACTCAGGTTTCGGTAAGCACTCAGTAGATGGTACACAGCAAGAAAGGTATGTTTCAAAGCTCAAAAATAATCTCTAAACAAGGCAGATGTGTACTGAGAATTCAATGTTGAGAAAAAGCATGCAGGGACTCCATTTCTGGTTAGGACTGAGTTGCAAGCAACAGTCATTTTTAACCTAACGTCTGCCAGGGCTGAGGATACAAAGAAATGTAACTGAACGAAACCCCAGAAAATGATAAGATTGTCCTAGAATAAAACTCATGGCCATTCTCACTCCTGGTACAGTAGCCGGTGGAGGAACTTTGATCATGGACAGGGATAAGAAGAAAGGGGGACGCCTGGGGGGCTCAGGCGGTTAAACACCTGCCTTCAGCTCAGGTCATAATCCCAGGGTCCTGGGATGGAGTCCCACATCGGGCTCCTTGCTCAGCCAGGAGCCTGCTTCTCCCTCTGCCTGCTGCTCCCCCTGCTTGTGCTCTGTTTCTCTCTCTTCCCCCTTCCTCTGACAAATAAATAAAATCTTTAAAAAAAAGAAGAAAGCAGTCATGTATGGTCTGCTATGACAGACATTAGCATTCTTACCTGTGCCACGGTTTCATATGCTAAATATGCTAAAATTTCCATTGCCACAACATTGGGTTTTATCTCCATACTGCTGCAGTCCAACCAGTCTCGAAATTTGGAGGCTTTTTTGGCTAGCCGTCAAAAAAACAAATACGGAAAATTTAGTTTTTGAAGTTTTTTAATACTGCATATTACTATTACAAAATGAAAAATATGTCTCTTGAAAATTGGATTTGAAAAATAATGCATAATAAAACGCCATGTTTTTGAAGTTTATTATTAGTGTCGAGATATTTAAGCCCCAAGAAATTTCTTATGCATTTGGGTCTTTGATTTTGTATCTGTGTTATCTAATGCGGTATACTAAATGACTTAACATTCAGCACTTCTCAAAGTGTCAGAATAAGTTACCACTGGCCATAGCTCATGTTTTAACAATAGTCAGAGGGGTTTCTTGATGTAATCAACTTATTCTTGGGGAAAGAAATTCCTGCAAGAAAGAACCTTTGATGGAGAAAGAACGTACAGAAACTGTATTTCCAATACATTTCCAAATGTGTCTATTACCAGAATAGGTTGAAAGTCCCATATTTAGAATACAATAGAAAAAACTTAGGCCTGCAGTTATGTTTTCCTGCCTACAAAGATGTCCAAATTCCTAAGCCTGACTCTCAAAAACCTCCAGACTGATTTCAACCTTTCTATTATTGCCTACTGAAATGCCACCTGGCCTTGAGTCTAGCCCTCTCTTTGTTCACCCCTTCTCCTTTCCCTCCATGGAATGCCATCCCACCTCTCTTCCTCATTCACATGAATCCTGCCTGTACCGTGAACTTCCCACACCACTCATTTACTGAACTCTTGTATCACCAGCTATCCTTTCATGTCTGCTTATAATTTCTTGAACCACAATAGAAACACCATGCATCATATCTCTCTGCATACCTAACAGTACCAAGTGCACGTGGAGCCTTCTGGTAAATATCTCCAAAATGCCACAGTGTTAAGCAGATTAGCACATACAACCTGATGTAGGGCCTTTATTAGATATTACTAATCCAACTAGTAATCTACAGGAAAGAGATTGATGGTTAAGATTTTATCATATCTATAACATAATAATCTTTTTAAAAAATCCACTGATTATTCTTCTGGTTAATCTGGTCCCACAGGTCTATTAAAACACTTAACAGTCACTCAAAGCATGATGTCTCGATCCTTATAGATGTGGTCTTCATGGATTCCATGTACAGAAGAGTTTTTTTCCCCCAATAAATCACAGAAGACTTGAAGTCTTGCTATGGAAGTGCATGTCCAAAGCTGTCAACTGTGGCAGAATTATGATAATCCCCTTAAAGCTATCTCCCTAAAGTAACCAATCTTCCACATATTCTCTGACATGCAACATTCCATCTAACTAGTCAGCTGCATTAGCTCACAAACACTTGTTTAACATCTGTGGAATACTTCTGAAGTCAAAGTTAACAGGCGGCAATTTGGCAAGATCAATAAAATGTACCTTATTCACTTCTCCCTTTGACAGGTTGTTAAGAATGGAGAAACAAAGTATTTTGTGACTATGCTCGAAACGAATTATTTTAAAAGAGAGGGAAGGGATAGTTCTTAGTATCCCATAGGGTCTGTCCACTGAAGCAACAGAATTGGTAGCTTCCTCACTAGATGTTAAGCACTGAGAAGGTAGGGACGAGGACCATGTATCCCCACTGTATCCCCAGCACCTAGAATACTGCCTGGCATCAGCGGTCTCACAATATATATTTCCAGGAAAAAAAAAGAATGAATGGACGAATGAAAGATACTTCTTTAATAAAAGGGTAGGGTCTCAACTGTTCTGTAGCAGATAAGGTACACAGAGGGTCCCATAAAACCACTGTGAGTTACTGCTATTCCAGCAATGGGTGACCATTCCCTGAGATAATTCCCTGTCACCTGCAGAAGGCCTGCTTCAGAGACAGAACTTCCCATGGTATTGCGGGGTCTGGAAAAGACGCACGGATACTCCGAGTCATGACAGTTTGCTTCCATTAGATGTGGGGGGGGGCACCAGAATGAATGGGTTCCTTTACCTTTACTGCTCTTCTCGATATATCAGGAGAAAGTGTAATCATCAAAATCAATCAAAAATTAAAATAGAATCCTTAACAAAGGTCAGAAGTTCCTAAGATTATCAGCCTTCTGACACTATCTGGTTTCTCAGCTTGTGCTGGAATTAAAACAACTTTACGTAATAACTTCATATGGGAAATTTAAGGTTAGTTTATTCTCATTCATGTTTTTTTCTTTCTCATCATTGACCGCTACTAAAATCTAAGCTTCTCTCAGTATCCCAATCTCACATCCCTGCATACTCACTATTTCTACCTCTTCCCTCTTACCAGTCTTTCCATTCCTGATCCTTCCCTTAGGGTCCTCTGTAATGCTCATTCCACTCTGGAGAAATTCTTCCGCAACTTCAGTCTCTTCAAAATTACTGCTATTTGGATTAATTGCAAATAGTCTTTCCCAGAGGGCATGGTTTTCCCTAGAGTCTTTTATAGTACAGGTTCCTTCTTTCTTTCCTTCTGTACATGTTTATTGATCAGTCATTGACTGCCAGCCTGTTCATTTCCCCATATACCAGAGGGCTTGGGGGTCACATCTTCATTCTCTTAGTTTCTCCCACAGGGAAAATACAGGACAAGTGGACAGAAAGTTCTTACCAACAACAGAGGCTAAAAAACAATGGTATCCTGTTTTAACAAATAACTACTAGCCCACAATTTCCTACCCAACTAAACTACCATTTAAGTATGAGGGAAAAAGAAAGCATTTTTAAGACAAAAACGAGTGCTTTAAGCACTTACAGAGCTTTGGGAAAAAGAAAATTAGGATGACAAGGCATGTTTACTAATTATCAACTTTCAAAAATTTAAGTCAAGGATGCGTGTTAAAAAGATTAAGGATAGCAACTAAAATAATAGAACTAGAATATATACTATACAAATTGGTTGAGGAAAAATGGAATGAAGAAAATCCAATTAATCCAACTGAACAATGAAAAGGAGGAAAAGCAAATAAAAAAGGCACAGTAAATTTAAAACACAAAGACAGCGTATATAAACCCAGTGTATAAGTAATTAAACACACATAAATTAAAACCATCAATTAAAATACAAAAACACTCTCAGATTGACTAAAAAGAAAATCTATATATTTGATACAAAATCCACATATAAAACAAAAGGCTGAAAGGAAAGGCTTGGAAAAAGATTTACCCATTTTTAACTAAATTTAATCTTTGTGAATTAATACAAATATCAGATTTTAAAAGACTCTAAGGGAAATGACTATCTTACATAAATATAAAAACAAAAGACTGGTAAATTTGATCAGCATCCCAATTCTACAACTTACCTGCAGTTTATAAAGTCATAGATTTGTAAATTTTTAAATGCACTAGTAGTCCCAATCAGTGAATGCTATGATCAAATATTTAAGAAGATACATACAGCTGGATCGCAATTCCTATATCCTGGCAATTTATCAGAAGGGGAGAAATGAAAAGTGCCTAACATTCTGACCAGTTGTGGGTATTAGTTCTGAATTTGCTGACCCACTTGGATTAAGCATTCCTAACCACAGCATTTTGGCATATGAAACATTCTTCCACTAGGGTTTCATAATGAAGCACCTATGGGCATCAAACAAAGAAATATTTTTAAATGCCCAACTCCCACTTCTTTAAAAAAAGCAAGCATAATATACTGTTTATACTTATTTTATATAGAAAAGGAAAGTATTAATTTTTAATTTATTATAGTTTATTACCAAGTTATAAACAAAAAACTGAGTTGTTAAAAATGTGATTTTTCAAACACAAGATGTATTAGGACCCTTCGGTGGCTATATGCTTTAGTGTGAAAATAGCACTTCTGTTCCTTTAAGTGAATTAAATTTAAAATATGATTTTAAAAAATAGTTCAATAATACTAAATGTTACTTTATAAACTGGAGATTTATACTTATAAAAGACTTGAATGCCATTTTTGAACCTAAAAATTACAATACAAAAACCTCTCATTTGCTGAAATTGCCATGATCTGAAGTGTCATTTACTTAATGCTTCACAGATGTATGATGCCCAATTGTTAGTCAGACTGCAAAGTATATTTAGTTAGGAAAAAAAGCTTCCAAAACATGTTTTCCTGTATTTTACTGACATTTACATGGGGCACTATTTGAAATGTGTCATTTATTTGCACTTTACGATCTATAAATGAAGCTCTCATTTTCTTTTTTCAAATCAAATACATTGTTATTATGACCACAGCACAGTTCTTCTGTTTAAAGACACCATTGTGTCTATAATCCCTCAGACCGGGGTCATGTGCTTCTCTGTCAGCTTTTTAACTGGACTTTTCATCACACTTACTCTTTGACCTTTCCCCTGAGAGGCTTAGTCACCATTGAACGGTTGCGGTAAGGATGTTTGCTACACAATTGAGCCCACTATTTATCATGAGCCTTTATGGACTTTTGGTGAGCCTGTGTGCAATGATGGGACAGTACTAATTTTATCACTAGGTTATTAGTGTTACAAGAGCACAGACTGATGAATTTGGCTAACACTGAATGTCTGTCACAGTAGGAGGTTACAGGCAAAAATGGAAGAGACTCTTGACATGTTTCCTTGTGGTATTATGAGTATGCATAAATAAATGGAAAGCTGGGTATTTATTAAGATTAGGGGCTTTTAAATGACTGTGCTACTAGAGTCCATTATGGGTCAAGTACAATCAGCAATACTAGTGTCAATAGGATGAAGAACCTGGAAAATAAAATGAGAATGTTAAAGAAAATGGAATTTTTCAGACTAAAAGTAATGTGAATAATTAACATGGCCTTGTCTTACTGGCACCCTTTAAAACCTCTTTAGACTACTAGTTACAAAACAGTAGAGTTGGGTAAAATCTTTTATAGAGTCCCCAGCAATGCTGGGGCTGTTTCTAACAGTTGTAACTATATATACGTTAAATTCACCCATTTCTAAGGAATGGAGATTGTGTCATACTTTCATATATCTGTAACACAAGATATCTTAAACATATAATGAAGCAAAATTAAACATTTACTTACAGAAACTTAATTGTCGACTTTCACAGAATTCTGCATATTGGGCTGAATCCATACTTCGAGTTTGTCTTTCTGCTCTCTGAGAGATAAAAAGACACACAAACCATGTTTCAGAGCAAGCAGACCATTATCTATGTCTTCTTGGCTAAAATGTAGAATTGAAATTCCATTTTCCTTTCCTGACTTTAAGTAAACAGTTTCATATTACCATAAATATCATGAAACTTGAAATTAACAGTAGTTTTGCAACTNTGTAGAATTGAAATTCCATTTTCCTTTCCTGACTTTAAGTAAACAGTTTCATATTACCATAAATATCATGAACTTGAAATTAACAGTAGTTTTGCAACTTGTGTCTTTTTTTTTTTTTTAAAGATTTTATTTATTTATTTGACAGAGATAGAGACAGCCAGCGAGAGAGGGAACACAAGCAGGGGGAGTGGGAGAGGAAGAAGCAGGCTCATAGCAGAGGAGCCTGATGTGGGGCTCGATCCCGTAACGCCGGGATCACGCCCGGAGCCGAAGGCAGACGCTTAACCGCTGTGCCACCCAGGTGCCCCGCAACTTGTGTCTTTTGGAAGTGAAGTTTAAAATGCCATTTTCTTTTCCTCTGTTATTGTCATTCTAGTGAAAAAGCTAAAGGATCTTCTTTCTTAGATTGTGTACTAAATTTTCTTAATTGTACCATCCTTTTAAAGAAAAACTGTGAAGGGGATAATAACAAATCAAATAGAAAAAACTGTTAATCACTATTGCCTACGTACTGCCTTAAAGCTGGGGATTTTCAATGTTCACATCGGAGTCAATGAATAGAATCCATATATTTCTCCTCAGTTAGAACATGGAGCCAGAGCTAACAAATCCATATTTTAAATTGGAAAGAAAATAAGGAAAAAGGTAAACACAACACAAAACCTTTCGCCTGGGTCCAGGTATGATTCACAGTTGGTAGAGTTTCACTCGTGGGTTTTGGTTCAGTGCAGCCGACGTCTGCTGCTTCGCTGTCCCGCAAGAGGTGGGATCATTATAATCCACCCACAGCTCGGCGGGAGAGAATAGGACCGCTTGGCAAGGGAAGCATTTTGAAATGAGACAGGCTGGTACTTCTTGGAATGACATTCTGGCCAGTAAAGGAAAAAAATTCCCTAAGATTTTAATTTTTTTTCTGTTTTGAAGGACTTTCAGTAAGTTTTCTTTATCACAGTTGGAGTACATCAGTACCACTAACGTCTGGATATTTTTATATTTTTTTAAACTGAAATTATTCGTTCTTCATTTTGTTTGATTTGGGTAGTGGTCAACTTAATTCCGATGATATATCTGTTGATGGAATGAATAATGGTACACTAGCTGCTGTTCGACACAGGAAACACAGATGGGGTGGTGGGAGTTAAGGTAAAATTTACTAACTCCTGTGGTTCTTTCTAAGACCATTGACTATTTTTTTCCTTGCTTCTTTTCTACTCTGTTCCTCCCTTCTTTCCTTCCTAATCTCCCCCTGACCCCACACATACATATNTTTTCCTTGCTTCTTTTCTACTCTGTTCCTCCCTTCTTTCCTTCCTAATCTCCCCCTGACCCCACACATACACACATGCATACGTGCTGACATAAACCCAGACTTCTTCATTTACCCATTAGGTTCAAGTATCCTTTTTGAACATATGTACATTATGTAAGACACACACACACACACACACACACACACACACACACACACACGTGCATAAGGATCCTCTTGTGCATGTATCTGAAACATTATGTTTCCTTAAGGGTATATTACTGGGTGAATTTTTGTACACTTAGAAGTATTTTTCTAAAACATTTATTTATTTATTTTAGGGGGGAGGGGCAGAAAGAGAAGGAGAGAGAATCCACTGAGCATGGAGCCTGATGCGGGGCTCGATCTCACAACCCTGAGATCATGACCTGAGCCGAAACCAAGAGTCAGATGCTTAACTGACTGCACCACTCAGATGCCCCTACTTAGAAGTATTTTTTGGTACGTGAACGCATTATTTAGTTTTGTCCTTCTTTTTAGTGTACCTGATACACGATTCAATAAGCGTATGCTAATGGGCAGTAGGAAGTAAGGGAGAATTTTGAACGTAACAAATCAGTTACTGATACGTTTATTAAAAAAAAGTTCTGATGCTAATGATGTATCATTAATGTCTATCTTGGACTATATCAGGAATCTCTCAGATTTTAATTTCTAGCTCCTAGAGAATTTCTGACACATAGTAAATGAACAATGAAACCTCCGTGGAATGAACAAATGCTACCATTTTAGTCACGGCAAATGACCACCATCACCATGATGTGGCTAGTCCTTGATCATCTATGCATTCCTGTAAGTCTTCTCTGCTGCTCTCCAGCTAGGCAGCCTCATCCCACACAACACGTGAGAAACAGAAAGGACGTAGATAAATATGGAAAAAGGAAATTCCTAATGGGATCTTAACACTAACTTTTCTTCCACCAAGCTGGACAATTGAGACTTGGTCTCTGCATACATGCTAACATGGCTGACGTATCTGAATAAGTATTTCTGGAAATGAAAGTTAGAGAATCTTATTCTAAGAGGTTCAGGCTGGCGGGGTTCCAGTTATAATCAAGCAAGGTGTTTAGCTAGGTGGGAAATCCTGAACCACATTTAAAAGACAATGAAGGACTTTCAATTATTATAGCTAGCTTCATTACTTTCAGACACCGGATTCAGTGTCTATCATCTTTTCTTCATCAAGCATCGTAGCCGGGTTTCAATTCCTCTAGCATCGAAGCAGTGGAGCCCCATGAAGCTGGCCCTAGGGCAAGTGCAGGAAGCCACCGACCAAGTGTCCGGATATGGCAAACGCTCAGGGAAGAGCAGCTGACTGAACAGCAAAGATGCACAGGCGTCTACAAAACCACGGCATGTCGGGGTGCCCAGGGGGCTTGGTCAGTTGAGCGTCTGGCTCTCAGGGTTGTGAGCTCGAGCCCCGCGTCAGGCTCTGTGCTGAGTGTGGAGCCTGATAAAGATTCTCTCTCTCTTCCTCTCCCTCTGCCCTTTCCCCTGTGTGTGCGCGTGCATGCTCTCTCTAAAAAATAAATAAAATAAATAAAAACCTAGCTAGAGGGAGACTTAAAGTTCATCATGTTCAAACCCCCTCATTTTAAAAATAAGGGAATTGAGGTTCAGAGAGAAGTGATTCGCCAAAGGTATTCAAATGAGCGCTGAAGGCCAGGACTCTCAATTCCCAAGCCAGCCCCTTTTCATTTTAAGAAGCTGTCTTCAACCTACAATAATGTTTTTACTCTAATATTTTTCTTTGGGATCCTCTAAAGTCTATACCTTCCCTTACTAAACTGTGTCACGTGGCCACCATAATTAATGTGATCTAAGTAGTTCATGACCAAATATAATTAAGTAGGGCCCTGGGTCAGCAAAGAAGGCACAACCTGGGGATAATTAAGTGCTGAGTGTTCCAACTGTAATGTACCTGACTGTGCAAAAGTGTGCTGTAAACACATCACAGGTGTGCAAACTATACCATCTCCCCCCCCCTCCCCCCGACCTTTTCAAGGCCGCACAAGGCTGGAGCAGTCGAATCCCCAGGCTGGTATCTCGCTATAAGTTGCCTTGTCCATTTACCTCGGTGTGGCATCAAAATATCATTTTCTATGTGTGCCATGACATGAAAGAGGTTGGGAAGCAGTTGTACTAATATCAATGTCCTTGAATAGCACATGACACAGCGCATGAGTGCTACTGACAGCATGGTCAAGTGCACTCAACATGAAATCAGAGACACTGAATGGCAGTCAAGGATGCTGAGGATGATACAGATATGCTCATCATGCTAATTGCTGCTTACTTCTCTCTCTTCCCCATGAATTATTTCACATAACCAAAGGAAAGGGACAAATGTGGCCTTGTGAAAGGCCCCAAATCACTCAGCATCTGATTATATTATCTTCGGTCTGTACACTATCACCTTAAAATTGGGAAAGGCAGGAAAAATCTAACCGTCACAGGCTAGGTGTTCTTTAAAGATAGTAACTATGTTTTCCTTCTCTAATCTCAGCATTGGCCAATGCTTAGCTTGGATTTACCTGGGCCCTAGTAAATGTTGCTGGCTAGCTGAATGGGCAGATGGATAGATGGATGGAGGCAAAAGAAATGCGAATGAATCCTTGTTGTCTGATCTAAAATCAGGAACTGTAATATCTGTAATCAAGTTGTCCAAATTCCAGAGACAGTAGGCAGCTTTTTAAAGACAAAATCCCATAAAAAAATCAAGACATTGGCCAACTATTAAATAAGCTTGGTTCCTATTTTCTGTACTGTCCTAATTCTACTTTCCCTTCCATCTTGATTTAGATCACTCATTCCAATCCACACTGAAGTACGCACTGACAGTCCTTTTCTATTCCCGGTACTGTAGGAAATCTCTGGAAAAGACACAAGGGGGAAAAATCATAAGCCTTGCAGAACAGTACAGTCAGAGTGACAATGCCTATTCTTTTCAGAGCAGCACAATAACCTTTAAAATAAACAGTTTTCACAGCTCCATTTTACAGTTGAGGACACTGAGATTTTAGAGAACTAAAAAAAAAAAAATTTATTTTAAACATATAGTTAATAAAGAGACCAAGCTAATAAGTAAAACTTGGGTCCTAAATGACCTACTCTGAGGTATATCACTGAATAATCATAGCAGGTTAATCATAGCTTTTATTCATACTGGATATTCTCAAATTACACAATGTTCTCCTGATCTCAGACTGCCACATGAACAAAAGGTCATCTCTGGATTAGTCATGCTCTTGTATCTGCAAGTCCAATTTGTTTTCTGCTTAATCTGTCAATTCTACCCACTCTTTGGTTTCTTAGGTATTAACACTGCTCTTAAAAACTCATAAAAATATGGTCCATACTCGGAGGCTTTTAAAAAAAATTAAACCTTACAATACAGCAAAGTATTACCATAAAGGGGCATACATGGAAAAATCACTTTTGGAAGAATTATTCCTAAGATTTCCCAAGCACCCAACAATATTTCAAAATTTCATTGAAATGGCTTTTTCAAAAGGTAAGAGAGAATAGTTATGCTAATAGCCATCCATCTCACTACCAAGAAGTTACAGCTTTTTCTGGTTATTGTAAAACAGACTCAGAAGGCAGAATTCTATGCCAGATGAACTCATTTTTTGAGGTCCTACCTAAATGAAAACAGGGAAGGCAATGTCCCAACAGATGCAGTACCGAGTATAATTTGTTTGTTCGATACCTTGAACAAAAGAGACTCTTAGTATAGATTTGTTCATTTAAACGTTCAGTGCAAAGTTTCCATTTCAATTAACATGAAACTGCTTGTGTCTTAGAGAAATACTTTCAGTAGTGACAATCACCACTTGCCCCTGTCTATACCAGTGTGAGGTATGAGGCTGGATTTCTTATGCAGCATACAGTTTCATTTAAATTCTCCACATGCTTTCACTGAAGCACACGTAAAGGTTAGAGAAACTATGTGCTGGCATATCTCTTGGCGGCTTCTCAAGACACAGGACATTTATCTTTCTCCAGCAATACAGAATCATAGAACAGAACTTTTAAACCACGATGAGAGTTCATCTGTCTCACTTCCACCCTGGATTTTTAAAAAAATCTTACTTTGATTACTCTTAGAAGTCTTAGGATTGAAATGCAAAGTCCTTTCTGCATGGAAAAGGCAAATGCCAACAGTAATCTACCAACTACCTCATGTTAAACAGGAATTGGTTGCTGAACTTGAAAACCTCAAATGGAGAGGTTGGCAGCGGTGGCCAACAATGTGAAAACATGCAAATTATGTAATGTTCATACATGTTCACGTATGTTGTGGTTCACCTGCAGAATAATACTAATAGATCAGTAAACACCATAGAATGCTCAAGAAACTTAGAAGCCACATCCCCAACTCACTGCAGATAAAGGAGCCGAGGTTCAGGAAGGTTACAGGGTTTACCTGGCTTGTTGCAGAGTCAGGTACCCAGATGAGTGCTCATTCTGCTTGGGGATTGGTTTGTAAGTGACTGGATTCTCCTACCCAAGAGTCAAGTGAGTCTCCCTCAGACCATCTGGTCCATTTGCCTTTACACCAACTGCGAGGCTCGTCAGTTTGGGCCTGGAGTCCTGCAACTGGATCCTGGCTGGTTCCTTCCAAATATTTTAGCTCTCCCACCCCATCTGGGTATGACAACTTTAAATAAAAACAGAGAGAAAAGGCCGTGGCACATAGCAAGACCTCACCAACTTTAAATAAAAAGAGAGAGAAAAGGCCGTGGCACATAGCAAGACCTCACCATAGCAGGGTCTCCTCCACTCCCGTCCCACTTTCATTCCTCTGCCTCATAAACGTAAACAAATGGCTCTCAACTGATCACTGCATCAAATTCAAGCTCAAACGCTTGGCTTCCAAATGCAGCCGTAATCTGGCTCATTCTCTATAGGCAAGCATTGTTCTCACCAAAACCTAACCTCTTCTGTGCTTTACTCAGGCCACCCTTTGTCACATATGCCATGTTGCTATTCCTTGTCCCTCTCCCATGACTGTACTGGCTGTCTCCCCCTCTTCCACATAGTACTGAACTCCCTCCCCATCAGCATAGTGATCACCTCCTCTAGGAAGTTTTCTCTGAAGCTCCCAGGTCACCTGATTTCTCTCCTGGAACATTTGTTTTTCTAGATAGATTATACCCCTGCACTTTTCTATGTGTTCTACGTTTGTTATCCCTCGAAGGCTGTAGCTGTGAGAATGTATTTATTATGAACTGAAAAAGGCAAGTTGAGAAATGGAATATTTGTATCTTAATCTCATTTATGATTAAAACACACACACATCAGTGTGTGCAAATGTCTAGAAGCATGTACAGTATATTTTAATAGTATTTATCTCTGGGGTTAGCATTATAGGGAGCTTTTAGTTTTTCGGTTACACATTTCAGTGATGCTTTTACTTGTTCTTAGGTGAATTACAATAAGAAAAAAAAATTTAAAAATAAAGAGAACTTAGGGGCACCTGGGTGGCCCAGTTGGTTAAGTGGCTGACTTCGGCTCAGGTCGTGATCTTGGGGTCCTGGGATCAAGGCGAGCCCCGTGTCTGGCTCCCCACTCAGCGGGGAGTCTGCTCCTCCCCTGCCCCTCCCCCAAGCTCTCACTCTCAAATAAATAAATATCTTCAAAAAAAAAAAAGAACTTAAAAGTAAAGAAATTCCTCTTGAGTTAACTTTGCTTGACCTGTACAGGAGGTCATTAAATAAATGTCCACACACAAAATAATAATCAAAGCTGTTCTTCAAGAGAAAATCACAGAAAAATAGCACAGGTTTGGATACATGTTCTCATAGAGCGAGAAAGCGCGAGCAAGAGAGGGAGAAAAGAGAATGTTACTGCGTTATTTAGAGAGCCAACGCAATCCTGTCTCTGAATCATACGACTGAATAAAAATATAGTATATTTTCTATTTCACAGCCTAAAAAATAAAGCTTTCCATTGGTGCTATGAGTTTCATAATACATCAATTTTGCGTGCCCAAGGTATTAAGAATATATTACAGTAATCATAGGAAGTTACCTAAAGAAGTAGTTACAGACTCTAGGGATTTAGATTCAAGGGATTTAAAGGGAATTTTGTGCTAAAAATAAGTAATTCCCAGCAAGTACAAAGCATCAGTGATTGAGAAATAGACAAAAGGATATTTGTGATAGTAGTTCAAAAAAGAGTTGCTTCAAAATATGGAATTCTGGAGGGTCTATACTCTACGGGGTCTAGATATATTAATTAATGTGACTACAGGAGTTTTTTCTTTTCTATTATGTTCTAAACTATCAAGAATGGGCATGAATTGGTTACATAAGGAAAATATAGTTGTTACTTAAATAGTACATTTAAAATTGGTTCAATGTCTATTAAAAATTTTTAAATATGAATTTAGTAAGCTAGTAGTGGGGAAAATTATACACAAGAAATGATTTCCCATCCTGGGCTAAAACGTGTGCTAAGAAAAGTATAATTTTTCCTTGTAATCTAGTACCACACAACCACACAATTCCATGTTTCGCTGTAAATCCTCACACAGTGTTAGTGCTAATTTTTACTAATGTTTCCCTGAAACTGGAAACATGCTCTGTAATAACTAAGTTGGCAAATAATATAAAAAGCGATGTGAGCTTCTGCCCAAACTAGTTCTTTAAAGTAATAGAAGAAGACTGACCTCCTTTTTCTTTTCCTGATTGAGGATGCTGTAACCCTTTTTTGTGGCTTTTATTTGGCTGCATACCCAAAAGTGAACATACTAAATTAATACATGTAAGCTCTTTAGGTATTCCGAATAACATTCCTAAACATTCTCATTGGTTTATGTAATATCCAGACGAGTCGACACGGCTTTAAAGTCTAGCAAATATAGGATACAGTTAAATATTTTAGTTACTTGGGATAAAATTTTATAGAACTGCCTGGAAAATATGCATATAAAGCCACTATTGCACAAAACATAGTCCATATTTTCTCTTTAACCTTGAGTTAGAGCTGTAGACCTTTCCATTTTCATTTAGCAAGATCAAATTCTCTAGCAGTCTAACACACGGATCGAATGGAGGCTGGCTTTACTTACGCAGTGGGATAGTCTGGCACCTTTAAAACAAAATCCAATGGAGGATGAAGCTTGTCAGTGCAACATGGCTCTCATTATCCTCTTCAAGGGTAGATGGAAATCTCTAACAGAACAAGGGAGTGCCTGTTTGGAATCTCCCTTTGTTGCTACTATGTGATACATTTAAGTTTTTTCGATAACGATTTTATTTTTGCATGTAAAAATAAGATTTTTATCTTATGTTACTTCATCAAGTAATTCCCTCTAAGTTCCATCAACCCCACCTTTAAAATATGTCTGGAAGAAACCACTTTTCATCACCTTCCCCCTTCGCTGCTACTACTCTGGTTCAAGCAATCACGATCATCTTTCCCCTGGATTATGGCAGTAATCTCCGAATGGGTCTTCCTGCTTCCACTCTTCTTCCCCCACCCCTGCCAGTCCATTCACCACCCAACAGCCAGGGTGATCCTTTAAAAGATGAAAACCAGGTCATGCCATTTATAATCAAAACTTCCAATGGTGTCTCATCATGCACAGGATAAAAGTCAAAATTCTCAGAATGGCCTATAAATCCCTACACTGTCTTGCTCCCTGTTACCTCTCTGGTCTCCTTTCCTAGTACTCTCCTCCTCACTTACTCCACACTCCAGCCACACTGGCCTATCCTGAGGTTTCTCGAAAATGCCAAACACATTCCCATCCCAGAGCCTTTGCATTTGCTAGAGCCCTGTCCCGACAATCTTCCCGCCACATCACTGTCTGGCTTGCTCACTCACTTCCTTCAGGTCTCTGATCAAAGGTCACCTTATGAGAGAAGCTGTGTATGACCAACTTTATATAAAACAGCACCTTCTTGCCGATCATTCTCTATTACTCTGCCTCCTTTCCCCTCACAGCTCTTGATATCATCTGCCACAATAACGTACTTGTTTATTGTTCATTTCTTCCCAATGAGAATGTAAAGCACTGAATGATGGCAGAGACTATGTCTAGTTTATTCACTGCTAAATTCCCAAAGAGCTGGACACATAGTAGGTGTTTCATAAACATTGGTAGAATTATCTATATTTATATTTCATAAACATTGGTGGAATTATATATATTTATATTTATATTCATTCTACATTCTGTATGTGGAAAAGTTAATACCTCTAAGGCAGGGTTTCTCAGCCTCGGCACTACTGACATCTTTGTTGTGGGGACTGTGCTGTGCATTGTAGGACGTTTAGTGAATTCCTGACCTTTACCCACTAGATGCTGACAGCTTCCGCCCACTACTTCCTGGGTTGTGGAACCAAAATGTCTCCAGATATTGCCAAATGTCCCCAAGAGGGCAAAATCATATCCACCTGAGAACCACTACTCTCAGGGGAAGGGGACGACCGCTGGTTGACTCATTCCTACGTGTCAGATGGCATGGTTGGTCCTTTACATTCTCTCTTTTAAGTCTTCTAATAATCTCAATGGGCCCATGTGGTTCTTATTTTTAAAATGAAGAAGCTATAGCTCAGATGTTAGGTAACTTGTCTAAGGTGCTAAACAAATAAGGTTGCTGCAATCTCCAACCAAGTCTGTCTTATCCAAAGTCTGTGCTCTTTTTTTCACTATGAACCCTCATAAATGAAACAGCTAACAACAGAGATCCTTTGATAGAGGTGAGGGAAGCAGACTTATTAGAGTCCTCCCGTTTTCCTCCTCCTCTGAAAGGTACTCCTCAGTGAAACACCAAAAATTGCAGGACAGAATTTGAAAACCACTGTGCCCTCCTATGCTGCCTGCCCTTCAAAGAACAAGCATGATGCTTCTGTATCTGGTTTCAGAACTGAGGCCATTTCAGACATGAGATTCACAAGATGACCACGATACTGAAGGAACAACTAACCCCCGTGCATCAGTCAGAGTGATCTTTTAAAAAATGTAATCACCNTGAGGCCATTTCAGACATGAGATTCACAAGATGACCACGATACTGAAGGAACAACTAACCCCCGTGCATCAGAGTGATCTTTTAAAAAATGTAATCACATTGTGTCATTTCAATTAACTCCCTCCTTGGTTCTGACGTCATGGTCTGTTGCAAAAATGACAGGTTTATCTGTGTGGGGCACATATGAAAGAATGCTCCTAAAATAAGGACTGGAACACAAGCTGTTGCTTCTTACCCTCCCGAGTCGGTGCGATAGATCCTGTCCTCCCATCAGAACCCTCCCCGCTATCCGCAGGCCACACTATCGCTACCAGAAACGCTCAGGCGCTCCGGAACGACCCGGTTCAATGATGGATCAGAACGATCAGTCTGAAGTCTTCACTGTCTATAATTTATGTTGATAGTTTCAATCTCTCAGTTTATACAACATTTAAAAAATTGGCTATTCCTAGAGTAAACCTTATGTATTCTAATGAAGAGGGTAGCTTAGTAAGATGGCCAAATTATTCATTTAGGAATTTTCAGCTGAAGGAAAATACTGCTGTAGACCAACTTTGGTATAAATGGGGATATCAAAAAACGTGTTTTAACAGTAAATCTGATTCACACATGCTTTAAAAATGCATAAAGAAGAAAGATGAGATGATGAGAAGATGAATAATGAAATCTATTACATTATGCCCCAGTGAAGAAATGAAGTCACCAGTCTATGGAAAAATTCTCAAGGGAATACATTATAGAGGAAAAAATAGGCTTTTACAACTGAGTACCATCTGAGTTAAGATTAGCAACAAAACAAACCAAATTAAATTGTTTATTCCCTACCGAGAATGCTCTTAATCATTTTACAGCTGAAGTTTCTTTTCTCATAACTGGCTGAGTTGTTTTCATGAGTCAGAAATGAACAAGTTCATCAATAGAAATCGGCCACAGAGACTGATGTAGCTGAAAGCACGAGTTAATATAAAACAAAGGAAGAAAATGATTTCCAGAGTATGCCAAGTTTTAATCACTGAAAAAAACCAGCAACAGACTTGACCAAATATGGCTATAATGAGAATACAACAGTAATAATCATAGCTATCGAAACTGCTCTTGTTTCCAATGTAATACATGAAAATTCCTAAATATTTAACAGGAAAAAGCAGAAATGTTTACAACATTCAGAAAATTAAGGTCTACTTTCAATTCTTATCTTTAAAAAGTCTGCCTACTGAATTTAGAAAATAAACAAAACCAGATCTCATCTTCAAAATCACTGTGTTTTCAAAATCTTTGAAAGATAAAGTACTGGAGGGATTTATCTCCTGAAGAAGCCCTGGTTGTACTTAGATTCGGTATTTCCAGCAGCCTGAACACTATGACAGCCTCTTGGGCTTCAAAGAATGCAGAACAGCAAAATCCCCTGGAATCATAAATGTAAAACCTATAATTATGGTTATTTAACAAAATGGTTTCTGTTAAGATATTTGATGATGAAATTCCCATCCTCAGATGTCAGTGCCCAAATTTTAATCAGCCTTTACTCATAAGTAAATGTATTCTAACTGTTATTTGATTAAATGTCAGTGGCCATTAGGCCCAGTTCTTAAGTAAGAAGGCTTACAGCAGGCATGCCACAGAGAGGGTGTGGAATGGATTATAAGGAAAGATGAAGAAAGGAGAATTGTTTTAGTAACTTGGTGATGTGAGGCAGTGTTTCACCTTAAAGCGACCACAAAAACTTGAAAGAAGCAAAGGGCAACTCTGGCAGCCGGCAGAAGGGAAGCTCAGAGGTGGTAAAACTGGTGAAGTCAAGTGAGGAAGAATCACAGCACCGAACAGCAGCATTTCTGAGTTTCATGTACACTGTCTCACTTGCTGCTCGTCTCAACAATTGTGAGACGGAGGAAGATCAGCTGCTATCGACGTCTCCATTTTAGAGACAAAGAAACTAAAGCTCGCTGATTTTCTGTGGCTTTTGAAAAAAAACTTATTTTGAAATAATTTTAATTTACAGAAAATTTGGGAAATTTTGTACAGAGAATTCTGTGTCCTCTTCAGCCAGCCTTGCCACCCCAATCTCTCCCTAGCCCTTCCGATCTGAGAAGCCAAGCCGAGTCATGTGTTCAGTACTTGGATGAGAGTTTCTGTGGCTTTTCATCAAGGCAGGACATATTGCTAGAAAGATTTAAGATTCCTACGCCAAACCTGTGCTCTTCTCACTATATCATTGACTCCTATAGCAAAACTCCTTATTTAAATGTGGAATTTTCTTTCTGGTTATAGACAGGATTATCCAAGTAAGTTTCACCTAAGTAAAATTACCCAAAGGATACAGCTGCACACTACCACTATATGTTACAATTCTACATACCTATAAAGTATGCAATAATCTAGAATATTCTCCGTGAAATGTTCTTTAGTGGCTCTAGTAAGAAACCGGTTTAGTTTTTACAGAACTGAAAACCCTAAAACTTGAACCATGTGAAGTTTTGACAAGATCTAGAAATGCATTCTAACGTGAATATTTAATAAGATATAAGTGGACAAATGTCACAACATTACTTTACATAGTGACTTCTTAAGAAACACGCTACATTTTCACAGTCATTTTGCTGGAGGAGAGCAGTCAGTGTTAGATAGCCCCAATAATTTGATCTTTCATAGATGCTGTAAATTCCTTCACCAATTCTGGTTGTAGTCATTATGAAAGGAAGGCTGTATCTAAACTCAATTCCATTTGTATGTCTGCCTCTGGAAATTTCACCATATTGCACATTTTTATAGAGATGTGGTCCAAGATGGTTACTACTTGTGGGTGCTGGGCACTGAGCCAGGTACGTTACATTTGTTCACCACAAATCCTTCCAAACAGTTCTAAGAGGCACATCCTGTGGAAGAACCTGAGACTCGGAAACATTAATTTGTCTAGGGTAACAAGGACACCCTTGTGCAAGATAAAGGATGGAACTATGATTTGAACACCGAGCTCTGTCTGACCCCAAAGCCATTGCTCTGGTGAGAACACCATGCAGTCTAAAGAGCACATCAAAAGGAAGACAGGCATACCATAGTATGGTAAAAGATAAAAATAATTCTGTCATTCTATAATAAAGTCATCTTTTGTGATGACTGCCATCCTTAATTAGGAAAATGATGCCAAGGGAAAAAATACATTGGCTCAACACTTGAGAGGATATGTATAATGCGGTGTGTGTGTGCGTGCGTGCGTGTCCAGGCACGCACATACGTGTTGTCAGTTTGTAGCTTTGAGGCGGGAGCACATTATTGTGACATAAGCATGGTCTCATCTGTCTGGGAAGGTCATCCTCTTTGAAGGAGTAAGAAATAGGGAGGGAGGGCAGGGTGAGGTGAGAGTGGGGAAAAGAGTTTAGCTGGCTAGTCAGAGCAGTCCAATAACCCTGATGGTCACTGGAGCAAGAGGTGCAGATTGCCTGCACGTAGGTGAATTTAAAAAAAACACCACATAGGCAACATTGAAATGAATGGTGAAAATGTGATCTTGTTAAAATAACAAATTAAAATTCTTCATCGCACAAAAGCCATCCTCTTAGAATTCCTTAATACTGGTTCTTTCCTGGTACATTTACGATATGATGAAATAAACTACCATTTGATTTCTACACAACTTTTAAGCGAGACCCCTACCGTACCACATCATGTATCCCATAAGCACAGTGAAATGAAGCATGCCCTGGCACTTTGCAGACGCTCCTTTGCAAAGTATTCTTTAGAGGGTAGAAAAACACACAGCCCAGATGGGACTTATTTTCTACAGCACAGCATTTTAATTTCTTAAGTAGCAGGGTGGGTATTTTGAACAACAACAACAACAACAACAAAACCTAAAATCAAATCCTTTTTCCTATTTTCCTCTGGAATTTCAGAGACAGGAAATCTCCTAATAAATGCTGGATGATTTCTTCAATCTTTCGGTGTTGGGAAGTCTGGATAAGCAAAACTCTTTAAATAATACAAGACTTAGGCTGAAACTCATTAAGACATTAACACTTGTCCTGTAAGTAGGATAGTTCTTTGACCATCATTGCCACATGACAAATATATTCCTTGGATATAAAAAAAAATTAGACTTAATTGGTCAATAATCTGAGAAAGAATTAACAAGAAGGAAAAAAAAATAATGTCCTATGTAAAAGGCCTTAGCTTAGTCCAAAGTGGAGCTTTGGAACGGACAGTGAGAGCCCGTACAGAAGCCTTGTGGGAGAGGGCCAGGACAAGCCACCGTTTTACAACTTCCTTGACACATGAAAAGTGATGAGTTCACAGGACAGCTGAGAATTATCTGCTCTCATGATGAGGCACAAAGAAATTTTGTTTCACAACTTATGAGTTCATTTCGCTGGCACAAAGTAGGTCCTGTCTGAGAGAACCTGAATTTCTACTAGCATCAGGCAAAACAGAGTCCAACTGCTGCCAAATGGATTGGAACTGTCAAATGCCTTCCATTTATGACTTGTAAGTAAAACAATTTTTATACCAGACCAGGCCTATCCTAGGACACTAACGACTTTCTTGAAGTTTATTCTCAATTTTATCAACCTGGGGGGCTCATTCCCAGGTTTTCCTAGTTAAAATATTTTTGGCTGCACGCAATCTGATTCAGAATTACAGTTACTTAAGCAAGACAGAAGTGTATTTTTCTTCCTGTAAATGAATTCTGGAGATGAGGAGTTCAGGCTTGACATCACCACTTGCTGAAGTGATGAGGACCTCAGTCTCCTCCAGCATCTGCTCTGACATTTTTCTAAGCTGTGGTTTTTTTTTTT
>NC_048236.1:3514311-3556812 GCF_002007445.2 Ailuropoda melanoleuca
AAGTGGAGCTTTGGAACGGACAGTGAGAGCCCGTACAGAAGCCTTGTGGGAGAGGGCCAGGACAAGCCACCGTTTTACAACTTCCTTGACACATGAAAAGTGATGAGTTCACAGGACAGCTGAGAATTATCTGCTCTCATGATGAGGCACAAAGAAATTTTGTTTCACAACTTATGAGTTCATTTCGCTGGCACAAAGTAGGTCCTGTCTGAGAGAACCTGAATTTCTACTAGCATCAGGCAAAACAGAGTCCAACTGCTGCCAAATGGATTGGAACTGTCAAATGCCTTCCATTTATGACTTGTAAGTAAAACAATTTTTATACCAGACCAGGCCTATCCTAGGACACTAACGACTTTCTTGAAGTTTATTCTCAATTTTATCAACCTGGGGGGCTCATTCCCAGGTTTTCCTAGTTAAAATATTTTTGGCTGCACGCAATCTGATTCAGAATTACAGTTACTTAAGCAAGACAGAAGTGTATTTTTCTTCCTGTAAATGAATTCTGGAGATGAGGAGTTCAGGCTTGACATCACCACTTGCTGAAGTGATGAGGACCTCAGTCTCCTCCAGCATCTGCTCTGACATTTTTCTAAGCTGTGGTTTTTTTTTTTCTTTCCCATTTTAAAAGTCAGTTATTCCTTTTATTGAGATATAACTGACATCTAACAATGTGTAGGCTGTGGCTTTGTCTTCATGATTCAGAATGGCTTCTAAAGCTCTAGCTATTACATCTGCATAATGCAATCAAATGTAGGAAGGTAAGAAAAAAAAGAATGTACTTCTGTTTTAAGAAAACTAACAGGGTAGTTAGAGTATTCATGCTTACATTTCACTGGCCATATCTGTCATACAATCAAACTAACTGCAAGGTAAGAAGAGGAATGAGGTATTGTGTCTGGACGGCAATACGGTCAGCTACAAATCAGATGGGTGGTAAGTAGCTGCCTCTATCACGCTGCCATCTGATTGAGGTAGGAGTCATTACACTTATGCGATCTATCATACTGATTTCCAGACCTGATTTTTACCTATCATAAGACCTGAGGCTTAAGAGTAAGGATTCTCTCCCATCCCATCAGTCACCAGCATTTTTAAAAAATGCATTTTATGTATTTTTTAACTTCATGGGGTGTTCTCAGGAGATAAGGGGAGGACAACACTAAGTCAAAAAAATACCCAGTAACATTAAGCCAATTCCAAAATGATTGAGATGCTCTAGGAAGAAATCAATATAGTTGCATTTAATCCCTTCATACGTCAGGGTCAGCACAATACTACTCAGGGAAGGTGAGTGATATGAAAAGGGGCTTGGCAAATAATTCACTCCAATGGGGGCTAACCACCTTGCCATTTTTAGTCTATGCACTTTGCATAAATGCTGGCTGGCAGGCTGGGGACATTACTCTTGACCTGTTCTCTTCTTACTTTTTACTGGAATCCTAGATATAGCCAATGAAAAGTTACCAATCTCAAACTTCATCAAAGAAAGAAAAGATGGTTGAAAATGACTGGAGTGGAGAGGGCTGAAGTGATCCCAAGAACAATGAACTTGAAAGTTACAGAATATCTTCAGCGCTGGGTATAAATCAGTGCAGGGTGAATTTTAATGAAGAGGCAGGTGATAATATCTGAAAAAGACTTTTTCACTTTTTGATGAAAAACTTAAAATTGCAAAAAATGCAAATATTGCCAACTTTTCAAGACGTTCTACATTTAGGCACTGTTTTCTTTTGGTGAGAAAGATAACAAACCGCAAATGAGATGCCCTTCAAGGTAGATCTGAAAAGGAAAGGACGGGGTACGTTATAGGCAGAGATACTGTGGCCTTCCTATGAAGCTGCACTTTCATAACGCCTGCAGAGAGAAAGAAGAATTCCAGGTACTGTTTTTTCCCTTGGGAAGTTAAAGGACAGGAAGATCACTATCAACGCGGCTTCCAACACCTCCCCGTCCACATGCTCCTTTCTGGGGGGAATCAGGTCTGATACAAGAAACCTAACAAGACACACTAATGAACCTGCGAAGTACAAACAACTATGCAACTCATATGGAGGCTCAATAGCTCTTTCAAGAATAAGAAATCTGCTGAAAGCTATTAGCAAACAGTTTTTAGAGGAGAGTAGCTAAGAGACTGTAATGTTCAAAAGCATGTAAATGTTCTTTGAAATTAAAAGCGCATTTTCAAACGACTGAATTAGATAACACAGATGTGCCAAAGAAAAGAGAAAACTTATACTCGAATAAGGTTAGCTATTTGTAAATCACCACAGCCCAATACTTTTTCATTGTACTAGTCTACACAGAGTCACTTACTAAGTAAAACTAGACATTCTCCAGTACAAGAAAAGTCTTTGGTATTCTGATTGTAAGGAAATAATAGTGAGGCTTCAAAAATGTAAGTAAATTTAGGAGACACATTTTAAACTTCCTTTAAGAAAGTTAATGTCTACTTTCCAACAACAAAGGAAGGGGGTACCTTTGGCAGGCAGGAATGGGAACATACCTTTGCATATTCCTTAAGAGAAGCATATCCTCTGCCATTAACTGAAGAGAGAGAGAGAGAGAGTGAAAAAAAAAAAAAAAAGCCCTACCATGTCCCTATGAAAAAGAAATCAGATTCGGTATGCTTGTGACACTTTAAAGAGCATATTATGTGGGAAAACAAAATAAACATTTGACCTGGCAAATGAAAATGGATTTGGAGTTTCAACATATTTGGCAGACAGGTAGAATTAAATTCAAGTCGAGTATGCAGAGAAACTAATATAGTATTTAAATATTTGCTTAAGTAATGCAGTATTTAAAATAACACATTTCAAGACATGTTTTTGTTGAAATGTTTTGCAGATTTAGTGAGGATATTTTCTGAGAGAAAAAGCTTGACTGAAGCATATTTTACTCGCTCTCTTTGTCATTCTGCGAACTTCAGTGGGATTTCTATATTTACTCTTTCAGGAGCCCTTTTCCTTTAAGTCTCAGATAACTGTATAATACCCCCTGTAACCTTTAAAAAGAAACTAGATTTAGAGGATGAAAATAAGTTTTGAAGTAAAATACTGATGGGCTCAAGATCAAGCCCAGCGTGTTTGTGGGCGTGCTATGCGTGACGAGGAATGAATGGATGAATGATCAATGGTCTGGTGCAGGGAGCAACTCAGGCACTGTCTGCCTACTCTTGCTGCCCCCATCGCTGCAAGGCTAACCCTACAAGCCCCCTCAGTAGAGTGGGGCAGCATGGCCCTGCCACACTGCCAGGTCCAGGCTAGGACACCCAACACAGGCTGGGTCAATCAGAGGCCGCTTCCTTGATGCTCGAAATTGGCAATCCAGAGAACTGGGTCTCTCTCTAGGTGATGAAGCTAATTTGGGAGCACCTGCTGGCAGTATGTTACCTACCACACACACACAGAGAGAGAAGAAGAAACTGATTTCATTGGTGTTTGAGTTGTAGTTCCTGACACCCAGCTATATGTCTACCCTTGGGTTGCTTACAACATGAGAAATTTGTCTATTTGTAGAGTTCACTATTTTTCTAAACAATATATCAAAGAAATCATAAGTCAATATTTTATAAATTTGTCCTCCCTAGTCTCTACATGAATCCACGATCTTTTTTTTTTTTTTTTAAAGATTTTATTTATTTATTTGAGAGAGAGAGAGAGAGAGCACAAGCAGGGGGTAGAAAGAGAAGCCGACTCCTCGCTGAGCAGGGAGCCTGACATGGTGCTCGGTCTCAGGACCCTGGGATCAGGACCCGAGCCAAAGGCAGACAGACGCTTAACTGACTGAGCCACCCAGGTACCCCACGAATCCATGATCTTTGTACCGTCTGTACAATCAGAGAAAGAAGAGTTGAAGTGTAACTGCCATGACAACTGTGCTTCATCCTCCTGAAAAAACTGACCTCTTTCCTATATGTAACCAACGCTTCTTTTATTCAGTAGCACACTGAATTATGTCTACATCATTAATTCACCTCTAGGACACGGCCAGTAGCTTGGACAAACATTACATAAAGGCCTAAACACAATCAACAAGTCCTTCACTCAGGCGGAAATATCTGCCTAAATAACCTTAGAAGAAAGCAGGCGGAGATCCCAAATTTCTCTTCAATACTAGTTTCTAAAATCAGTAGTTTTCTGTTTCCAGAGGAAACAAGCTTGATAAAAGAATTTCTAGAGAAGACAAGCAGTTCTGGGGCACTGAAAAATAGTGAACATGTTAAGGTTCACATTTACAACTAAATTACAGAACCCTCCAACTCATAAATACATCTTAAAAGTTTGTTTCAAATTAAAAATGTAACTTCCCATAGAAATACTGTCTTAAATGGTGGTCAATTCCCACGTAATCTAAAAAAAGCTCTTTAATCCATATGCATCTGGATTATACTCAATTTATACAGGGATCTGAAGGGGCATAATTAAGAGAATTTTGTCCCCTTCCCATATGGACCAATACTACGGAAAATTCTGAAAAGATGAAGTTCACGCTTGATACCTTCTCACATTATTTCTGAAATCTCAACTTCCCAGCATCCCTCTCTTGAATTTTCTTCCCCACAAGCATATGATATAGCATATCGCTTAATGTTCTTTACTCTTTAAATTTCCCTAAGGTTCAAAATTACCTTACTCCTTACTGACCCAAATTGTTTAGAGAAAGTCCCTTTCAGCTAATGATGGAGAATGCAAACGATCTGATTCACATCAATATATAAATAACCGAGTGTCCTTGGCCCTTTGTGTGTTTTCAAAAATTTTGAAAGGAGACACAGTAATCTCTTAGCGACTATTTTGAAAATTTGTGGATTTAAGATAACAATGATTCACATTTGAAAAACAAATATGATAAATCCATTATCTTTTCCAATGTGTGGTTCTGCTCAGAAATTACCTGAAATGGCCAAAGAAAAGCAAAAATAAAGCAAAATATCTTTAATCAGCCTTGAAATTAGGGAGGCTAGTAACTATACAATCAAACTCAAGGAGTTTCTTCCAGATAAAAATCACTACTTTTCTTCTACTTTCCTTTTCCAGATAGTCCACACACTTTCTAGCACTTACATTTTTTAACTGTGATCCTAGGCACGGCTTTGAAATCTCTGTACTTCAGGGTCCTTGTCTGCAGAGTGGGGATAATAATAGAATCTACCACATGGGTAGACTGTGATACTAGCTAATACATACGTTAGGGTTTAGAACAGTGTCTGGCAGGTCGTAAGTCCTATAGAGGACTCTGTTGTCATTACTGTTATGTTTATTTCTCTGCTATACTAAACATTCTGTCACGGAAATAGCTGTATTATGAACACCACTCTCTATCCCCAGGACCAAGTACAGTAGTAGGCACCAAGTGGGTAATCAGAGCATATTTATCAAATGAAAAAATGCTAATTTATTTTTAAGGTTGATAAATTGAGACATACAGGTTTAAGTTTCCTGAGAATTTAAAAATAACCACCAAAAGATTTAAATGTAGGGAGACTCTGAAATTACAAATAAAAGACAATTAAAGAAAACAGGCAGGGAAGCATAAAAGACAGAAAATAAAATAAGATGAAAACATATTTGCTATGTCAATAAGCAATTGAAAGAAATTTAAAAAATCTTAAGATTTGGGGCAAAAGTCAAAATCCCACTATATATGCTGTTAATAACAGTTACATTCAAACCAACTGGCTCAGAAAGATTGAAAGTAAAGATAGGCAAAGCTATAACAAGCATAGGTATTAATCCAAACAAGAGGACCAGTTTCTACTGATGAAGGCTCCATTAACAATTAAGAAAAATGCTTGAACTTCTCCCTCCTAATATAGGAGAACTGGATTGTATACAGTAAAAATAGCTGGAAATTAAAAGAGATATTTATCACAGCAGTGAAAGACTTACTTTTAATATACCTTGGGTTCCTATTTAATTTAAGTAGGGAAAAAATGTGGGATGCCCAAAATGACCAACTGGGATGTGAAAGAAATAGTGAAACACGTATTTATATTGGGGGAATGGGATAGACTGGTGATGGGTAGTAAGGAGGGCACATATTGCATGGTGCACTGGGTGTTATACGCAACTAATGAATCATCGAACTTTACATCGGAAACCAGGGATGTACTGTATGGTGACTAACATAATATAATAAAAAATCATTAAAAAAAATTGAACACATTTTACATGGATTGATATTGCTACCTGCAGTCAGTCCATAGGCCCAAGAGTTACGTGTGGTGGTTAAAACATCCTGAAAGAGGGCAGTGCTCGCGCATGGACGGGGTAACTGTGGCCCACTCACGAGTCTGTTCAGTGTGGGGATAGTGCAATTTGTTTCACCTTACTTGGTATAGGCGGATGTCTTCACTGTGTTAATTAAAAAAAAAAAAAAAAGACCACCAATAGTAGCATCTCCGTAACATTTTGAATTGAGACACAGAATGAACATAAAGATCTTTTATATCACCCAAAGTCTCACAGGTTAATTCTGGGCAAAGTAAGTAAAAGTGTTATAGAACTTGAAGACCAATGAATTTTTTTTTCTGTTTAGAACACAAGTGCTATAAATTTGCTGAACTTTTCTGATGACCACTGGATGCTACCAATAGATATTTAAAGTAAATATACACAACTCACATATCCCCTTAAAGGTAAAAGTTGTAAAACTATAAATGCTTTCATTCGGATGTTCCAAATGATGGAACATCTATGATTTACAGATGTTTGGAAACATTTTCGTTAATTTGTTTGTTTATATAACACATATTTATTGAGCACCTACTAACGTTATATACTATTGTGGGCACTGGAGATACTTCAGGGAACAAATCAAAGCTCTTGACCTTCTGGAGCTTATATTCTAGTGGGGGAAGACAATAAACAAACATATAAACATTTACTTAGCACTAGGGACGTTCTAAAATTGCTGGGCAGCAGTAAGACGAATTTGAGGCTCTTGGATATAAATTGGAAGTGAGACTAGTGAGCTTGATTGGGTTTTCCTCTACTCATGTTCTGCTGCTGGCACTTAGGCATAATGTAGGCATAAAATAAGCAAAGAATTGGATTTAACCAGCACTGGGGTTTTGCTAGGGCATGTTTAAGTGTGAGTGTGAGCTCCAAGTGTGAATAAATCCCTAGTGCTAAAATAATCTATTAATATATCTACCTAAATCTCAAATTTTTGCTGACTAGGGTATTGTCATCAAAAAGAGTTTGTAGACTAATGATA
Source organism: Ailuropoda melanoleuca (assembly GCF_002007445.2). Classification (NCBI taxonomy): domain Eukaryota; kingdom Metazoa; phylum Chordata; class Mammalia; order Carnivora; family Ursidae; genus Ailuropoda; species Ailuropoda melanoleuca. The sequence goes on from NC_048236.1 coordinate 3,521,536, forward strand.
AAAAAGGAAGTGAATATTACTAATAATGATGATATAAGACACATAAAAATCTCCCTACCCTGTCCATGGATCACTTACAAAAAGTCATCGCATATTAAAATACCAAGTAAATTCTAATAAATTCCCAAGACTAAAACAATGTATCTAACTAAATGTTAAAATAATATATCTAAATATATCTGACTACAAAAAGCAACTAAAACACCTAAGACGGTCACAAACAAAATATCCTGCCACATGGAATATATATATTTTAAATATTCTCCTATATAAATTAGGCCAAAAAGTGATTCAAAAGTGCAAAATTAAGTATTAATTAAATAGATATATAATAATATATAATTAATAAATATTAATACTAAAATATTTACAAAATAATATTTAAATAATAGAAGTAATAGATATTTTTTAAATTCTATGGGCTATATCAAAAGCTATGCTAAGAAATGTTACAAATGTAATATTTCCATTGTTAAACAAAATTTTGCTAATAAAAACAGCAATGAACATCTTTGAGTTCTTAAAAAAGTCTTTGTTCAATTATTTCCTTAGGATAGTACCTGGAAATGCAATTTTGGGATCAAAGGACATAAAGATTTGTTTTTTTCTTTTCATGTGTTTGACAGATCGTGCCACAGTTTTTTCTCCGGAAAGTTGTATCAACTTATGTTCCCACTAATATAGGAGATAGTCAATTTCTCCACAACCAAGTAAACACTGAATAATTCTTGGTACAATTTAAACAAAATACATTTTTGAGCTGAAATGAAATGTGATCCCCTCCCCCAAGCTTTGGTGTGTTTTTTTTCTTGGGGTAGGGGGGCAGTGGAAGTAGGGGGTTGCTGGGAGATGAGATTCAATATTATTAAAATGTAGTACAAATGATTTATGAATGTTCTCATAGCTGTCTCTTGCCCCAGAGAATCCACAGTTCTTTGGATACCTCCCCAATATAACCAGCTGGCCTATAGTCATCATATTTGAAAGTACCCAAGTCCCACACAAATGGATGGAATGATTTAAAAGAATACCAAGAGAATTTTTTGCAAGAATTTATGAGTTTGAGATGACTGATATCCCAAAGAAATAATATCCAGGCAACCAAGATCACGCTTTGGTTACAATAAATTAAAAAACCTTCACCCGGAGTTTCTATGATTCACAGGAAAAGTTTAAGCAATATTTAATTATACAAATAATGTACTATGTTTTCTACTTCAAAACCAAATAATGGGTTATCAATAAGAACTGCTTAAGACAATGAGAAAAAATCCCCCAAATTTCACTTGAAGCATTTTTGTTTTAACGGAGAGTGATAAGTGCCTTATTAGGCTATTTTATTTTACTCTGTTCATTGTAATGGACTCACTGTAGGGCTACAAGGAACAAGTCTTCCAAGACTCAAATATCCTCCCCATTAAACCCAGATGGATAACAGAAACTTCACACAGAGCTACTCCCTAGGAAAAAAGATTGCAAGTTTTCCCTCTTTTTTTTTTCCCTTTTCCATCATCTCTTTCTTTCTTCTTCCTTCCCTCCCATCCTCTCTCTCTCCCTTTCAGTCTCTCCTTCACTGGGATAATTGCCACAGATACAGTAAAGGAATGCAGTCATATTTTTTGAAGATATTTGTGAATGTACTGAATTTTGATAAATAGAGTCTAATTTTAAATTATTTAAAAGCTCTGCTAGAACAATGCAACTGATGAATGACTGAGCTCTACATCTGAAACTAATGATGTACTATATGTTGGCTAATTGAATTAAAATAAAAAAAGAAGTTAGTTAAGAAAAAAATAAGTTCATTAGACCAGTGGTCTAAGTATTTGTATACAAATGTCGAATAAAAAATATACAAAAAATATAAAAAAATATATAAAAATATAAATATAAAAAATATAAAAAAATATAAAAAAAAAGGTGTGCTGGAGCTTTTATATAATAAGGTACCTTTTCAAAATAAAAACAATGACTTCAGCAATTTTAGATTTTTCCGTAGTGTGTTTTCCCAAAGGTGGTCACTTCTGTACTCACAGTTTTTCCATATTTGAGAGCAGATAAACGGACCTATTATCAACGACTGTCTTCTGTTTGAGGTGCAGACTAAGTACAAAAACCAAATGTCCTTCCTTCAAGGACTTTTAAAAGTAAGATTTAATAAACACTTCAAAAGAAAAAGATAAAATGTCCAAGCTGTCAACAGTACTTATTTTAAAAATTAAACATCATGCTTAAAACAGTTTACTACCTGCCTATATTAATGGTGGGGATATGGCTAAACATTGTCTTCTGTTCCTGAGTACAAGAGCCAGAGTAGTGATGGTGAAAATTAATGAATTATTAAATAAAAAACCCCGCAGTTTATCAATACAGTACACGAGGCAGATAAATTCAAAAGTAACTTTTGTGAATCTGGTGATTTGTTGATAAATTGTTCCTTAGTGTTAGAAGGACTGAGTGAAGCAATACCTTCCAACTGTACGAAGTATAATGAATGGAGAGGAAAACTTTTCATGCCACGGAAAATTCAACAGTAACTGAAGGCACCTGCAAATTCAAACTATTTTCTAACTATACATCAGCCAACGACTACAAGATTTCCAGAAGAGGTATTTAATGGATCAGAGAAGTGAGTAATGTTATTATTTGAAGATGCTAAATTATAAAATCTTATAATAGCAAATATGTGAAAAAAGGCATGTATTTATTTATTTATTGCCAAATGCGAATTGGCCAACTAGGTCACAGGTGGTATTGGTCCTTCTTGGTTGAAGCTGTAATTGATGCTCAGTGTCAGCTTGTAGACACATTTGGGACACAGTAAAAGTCAAAGCTGAAGAAGTTAGACAGAAGAAGAAGTTAGAAGAACTTCTACAGCAAAACTGGAAAAGCCACTTTTATCATAATTTGTACAGGAAGTTATCTGAGCAATGAAAACTACTAGCAACTGAAAAAATACCTGAAAAAGATCTGTTGGAGAACTCCTGATATGAAAAGTTCATACAGGTACATAACTAATTGCAATATCCTTTCTGCAATCCTATGTGAGTCAGGAGAAATGATTGGTTTTATATACCCAGAAACTGCATTCTTTAAATAAAACAGAAGAAAATGTTCAGATCATCCAAAGGAGAGATTAATAATATTCACATATATTGGCTAGAAGATCACACGTTTACTGATTACTGGGACAAATACTTACTGAAAGTTTATAATGTACAAAGCACTGTGCTAGGAACAAAGGATCTGAAAGTAAAATAAGTCCATGCTCTCAAGGACCTTATTTAGTAAGTTAAACTAAGGAAACACAATGAGTTATAATCTATCACATACTAAAATACCCGAACTTAGATGTTGCCAGATGGAGAAGGCTCAGCAAAGGGAAGGAAAGTGAACACCTGTTGAGGGAACTAAAGTTCAAGAGTTCCTTAAGCAGCGTGTGTGTGTGTGTGTGTGTGTGTGTGTGTGTGTGTGTGTTATGTGTGTGTACATGCATGTTCTGGGAGGAAATACTGGAAAAGAGGAGGACTGGGAATGGTAAGAGATGAAGATGAAAAGGCTATTTGAGGCCAGATTAAAAAAATGTATTCATATCATGCTAAGAAGTTAAGACTCTTCTGGGGAAAATGGGAGAGTCACAGAAAGCAGAAGGCTGGCAAGATCTGATCCGCTTTTTGGACCAGCCCTTTATGAAAAGGAATAGTTCTCGACAGACATCCGAACACCATAGATTACACTGATCACTGAACAGCTACGGTTTTGTCCAGAACTCTTATGACTAAATGAGGAACACAATATCTAGGAATAAGTGTAATTGCATTAAACAGCCTGACTGGTATGATGTCATGAAGTGGCAGCAACAGTAAGAACTGAACTGAAGACAGCTCCTCAGCATGGATGCAAAAAAGGAACAGAGGGAAATCATCTATACCAAACAAGCAATGATCTGTTAATTGCACTAAATAAACTACAGCATTAAAAAGACAAAAATCTTGCCACAGAATACATTTACTTTCATATTTAGAATTACTAACTTGTTGAGATTAAACCAATACAGATAAATAAAAGCCAGACTATGTAACAACAATCTGCCCACCTACTGTGGGGAATGTGGGTGAAGGAGAAAGAATAGGGAAATATAATCCACAAAATATTCAGGGCAAAAATATTTTGGTTATTACAACAACCACAATTTGAGAACTATAAACATTAAATGTAAATTAGTGGTAAATCTTGTGGTGTTCTTAAATTCGATGATATTTTAAAACTCTTCTCTGCCAAGGTGTTTTATAAACAAGTTGGTAGACTGATCTCTAAGAAAACCCGTGTAATGTATCTTTTAAAAGAGAAGGATATCATTTTAAAAAGAACTGAAATTATTTGAGAAAGAAAATATTGATTGATTCCATAAAAACCTAATTGAACAGTATAATCAGATGTGTTAGTCAAATATCCATTTATGCAAAACTAAACACAGCAGCCCAGCAAGGCCTGCACACATTCGTTACCACTGCTAGAAACAAATGTTTAGTTTGCAGGGCTGGTGTGTATCTTTACCCTTAAAAGTGGTTCTCTGTTTTACTAAAATCGAAACTCCTTGATGCGGGGAAGGTGGAAGTGAATGGCAATCATTGTTCCTATATTTTACTACCAAGTTCTGATTTAAAATATTCTTTCCCCGTAACAAAAGATACTTGTGGACATCAAATCCGAAATCTTGGTTTGGATTCAGGAAAGCATGATTACTATGAGGATTGTTTCAATGCTGAACCTGTGTACTTAGCTCCCCAGTAGTCTAGGGAAAGGTCAGTGAGAAGAAATCTTTTAAATTTCACCCAGAGACTAATAGTTAAAAATTCTAAATAGGTCTGACAAAATGGGAAGGATACTAAAATTTTTACCATAAAGACAGTAGTCATTTGGCTAAACTTGCTCTGAATTTTTTCTACAGCAAAGCATAAGCCAAGAGATGAAACATCCTGTAATCATAAGAGAACAATTAAAACAACAACAAAACCCAAGTGCTTCTTGTTTCACACCGGATGCATGGAGTGCTCTCTTCAAAGCAGAAGTCTGCCCTACCCTCAGTTAGAGCCCCTCCTTCACACCTGGTTAAGGAAAGCCTAGAAGCATCCCTTAAGAATCATCAGTCAAATGTGCTGTATTAAGCCACAGAACGATAAGGACCTGGATAAGTTAGGGAATGTTCTATTTTTATAAGATCTATAACTTTTCATGTCATTATAATTGAAAAATCTCTTCTTAAGAAGACGCCTTTCTCGGGTTTAGACAAGCTTTTATGGCAATGAATATACAGATCTTTACCATTACATAATCAGAAGACAGTTCTAGCTGTGGCTACAAAGCAATTTGATAGAGCCTATAAAGACACGAATGGAAATCAGTTTCAGAGCGATGCATTATACCTACCTTTGGGTTCTCCTAAAGTCATGTAATACTCCCTGTTCTGCAGTTTCTAGGCCAGAAAAACATACTAAATTACATTAATTCTGCTCCATGTAGCTGGAATTACCAAAGGTTGTTTTGGGAGGTATTTCTATTAATATTTCCTGAAGAATGATTTCATAGAGTATTTTTCAATTATGTGATCAAAAATTACCTTCAAAAGAATAAACATACCAATGTGTTCTCCTGATGAGTCTCTGTCAGAGCCTAACCCTGACATACTATAGTTTCATGCTTTAAAATGTACCCTAGTTCTGTTCTATTTCGTGCCCTCTTCAGCAAACCGCACTGATGCTAATTCTATGCCCCTGTCTGAGGCGAGCCATAAACATAATGTGCTTTACCTCAGAAGGAACTCAATTTCAAATAAAATAGCAAGCAAAACGGAAAATACATGGCTCCATCACACAACCAATAATCCACCAAGAAGGCTCAAAATTCAAGACCAAATAACAGAATGATAATAACAACTATTTATTGAGCCTGTATTCCCCTTAACAGGGTACACAGTTATGTCTTGATTTGCCACTTATTACTACAGGACTGTGAAGGCAGAAGCCCTATTTTGTCTTTTTTATAGTCATGACGTCAGAAAGTAGGTAGTAGGTGACTTATAAAAGAGACTCAATGAATAAATGCCAAATGAATTCAAGAGCGAGAGGAAGGAATGGATATTTCCTTGAATCCAAAGAAAATGATTTCTACTTATTCTACCTGCTGTGTCTTAGGGAAACCTCCTAAAGATCCGAGCAGACTCAAGGCTGTAATGCATCACTCTATCAATCTTGCTGTCATAATGTATTATACTCTACAATTACGGACCTGTGAGGCTGCCTCTCCAGGACTCATTCTTTCTTCCTAAAGCTCCAGGGAACCATGCCTTTATGAGGGGCTGAATGCACATTCAGCTTTAGGGATGGAGCCCACGACTTAGGCTAAGCCAATAAGAACACGTCATCCTACTAGCTACCGTGGGTGCTAGGGGTTTCAGAAGATCTTGTGACACAAGCATTTTCAGAGTCAATCTTGGACAAAGGCCTTCTCTCTTAATCATGACCTGGAGAACTGGTACTCCTGTGAGGTCAGTTAGCCCAAAGATTAGGCCAACAAAAACAGAAAAGGGCAGGAAAGAGAGAATTATAGGGAGAGGAGCTACAAATCCAGTGACATATTATGAACCTCCGTATCAAACCTTGCTTAAAGCCAAATCTACCTCTGGTTGTACATTTCCCTAACTGTTTAATTCATTTGAAAAGGCTTTTTGTTCATCGCAATCATGTGAAAATGTTAAATGTTTTAAACTTCTTAGATCATTAGTATAGCTTTGAATATAGTCTGTGTGACACTGTATGGTTATATTCTTCTGTTCCTCAATTATATAATATGAACTGATTTAATTTGCTCACAAAGTATATCCTGGTAGCACCATGTATAGACTAAATAACTGATGGAGGAAAAATCATGAAAAGGTAAACTGTAGAATCTCGATTGGAGATTCAAAGAAACAACATAAATGATAAATATGTAAAATCAAAACAGCATACATTTACACACTCAACTCACTTACAATCTCATCACCTGATGACAGCCACTGCTAGTTAGCACGTGGGTGTCTATCCTTCCAGGCTTAATTTCTGTGTGCGAGGGAATATACACATTCTCTTATCATTGGGTAATAGTGTTCGCTTGTCCCACCTCGGCTATTATAAATAGTGGATGAACAGCCTTGTGTATAAGAATGTGCATGTGATTGGGGCGCCTGGGTGGCACAGTCGTTAAGCGTCTGCCTTCATNCGTTAAGCGTCTGCCTTCGGCTCAGGGCGTGATCCTGGAGTTCTGGGATCGAGCCCCACGTCGGGCTCCTCCGCTGGGAGCCTGCTTCTTCCTCTCCCACTCCCCCTGCTTGTGTTCCCTCTCTCGCTGGCTGTCTCTATCTCTGTCAAATGAATAAATAAAATCTTAAAAAAAAAGAATGTGCATATGATCAAAATTTCTGATTATATCTTAAAGAGAAATTACCAAATGTGGGTTTACTGGGTTGAAGTAGATGAATGCTTCCAACTGATATTTTTAAATAGTTTCTGATTTCTATCAAACTTCATTTCCACCAACAGTTAATGTGTACCCAATTCCACCTTACTCTTGACGTTTTATAAATGAAAATGGCATTGGTTCATTACACGTAAGCAGATATTTTGCATGTTTATTAGTTATTTTTATTACTCTTTCTGTGATTTGTCTATTATCCTTTGCTAATTTTTCTACTTGAAATGTTTTCTTATTGACTAGAAGATCTATATAAATAAATGATATTAATATTTTATCACATTTTTATATTAGCTTGCCTTTCAATTTTGTCTTTCTTCTTCTGACATATACAAGTTATATAATTTTTATGTCATCCAATTTAACAGTAATTCTTTTGTGGCCATTTCCTGAGCTTCCTTTTCAGAAGACTTTAATAATTTTATCCCCACTACTGAAAAATTCGTAATATATATTTGCATACAAAAGCCTCAGAAAGGTTCTAAAAAATACCTTCAATTTCTTAATTTAGAATTTCACAAATTTATTTTAAAATAGACCACTCCCCATCCCCATCCCCAACAGCACACCTGTTAACATCTTGAGGAGTAGTTCTTTATTTTTTTATTTATTTTTTAAAATATTTTTTAATTAATTTATTTTTTTATTTTATTNACTACTGAAAAATTCGTAATATATATTTGCATACAAAAGCCTCAGAAAGGTTCTAAAAAATACCTTCAATTTCTTAATTTAGAATTTCACAAATTTATTTTAAAATAGACCACTCCCCATCCCCATCCCCAACAGCACACCTGTTAACATCTTGAGGAGTAGTTCTTTATTTTTTTATTTATTTTTTAAAATATTTTTTAATTTAAATTCAACTAATTGGAATACTATATCAATATGTGACTAACATAACATAATAAAACAAAATAAATTAAAAAATATAAATTCAATTAATTAACATATAATGTATTGTTGGTTTCAGAGGAGTAGTTCTTTAAAAGCCTGTTCGGAAAATAAAACCCTGGAAAGTCCTTCTATACCCTCAAATTGATAGTCACCTGTGTTTATTTTATTTTATTTTTTTTTCTTTAAATGGCTTTACTTTTCATACCTAGTGTTTTAATCCATCTGAATTTATTCTGATTCAAGTATAAGGTTAGGAACTATCTGTATTTTTTTTTCTTTCCAAATGTTATCCAACTGTCTGGCATCTTTCTCCCATTGATTTCTAAAGCTACCTCTATTGAGACTACATTGTTCTCTATACTTAATTATGTCATACAGCATTCTCTTTGTTGGTATGCTAACTGGGTACTGTTTTGATGACAATAGTTTTATGAAATGTTATGTCTGGTAGGATAAACTGAACTCTGCCCTCTACTCTTCTTTAATGCAAATTTCTCTGCTTATCTTTTTTATCACTTAAAATAACCTAATATCATTTGAGAGTTTTTAAAAAATTCTGCTGAGATTTTTGTTAAAGTTACATTAAGCTAATAAATTAATTTGGGAACAACTGATACATTTATAATATTCCATCTCTGTATCCAGGAACATAGTATTTCTTCACTTACGCACTCCTCATATCTCAGTACATTATTAAATATTACTTTCATATTTCTCTTACATTTCTTGTTAATATGAAGTTCCCCTCCATATAAACTTCATCCTTGTATTATTTTCACTGAGACTGTCTTTCTCCTTATTTTTATTAACTCTTATTGAAATGTGGGGGAAACTACTGATTTTTAAAGTATGTACATGATTTAATACAGACTTTAATCGGTTCTAATAGTTTTTAGATTGATTCTCAAGGATTACCTAATAAAAATTATATTATCTTTCCATAATGATAATTTTTGTCTCTTACCAATAGCTATGCCTTTTATTGCACTGGCAAATGCTTACTGAACTCTGGCAAATAAAAATGATAATATGGGCATTCTAGAATTTAATGGAACTCTGTTAATATTTTTCAAACTATAATGATGTCTGTTCAATGGAGTAAGATATACTTTACATTGACATGGAGGTACTTTCTATTTCTAGTTCATTGAGAATTTTCTAAAAAGGATAGGAAGTGAATTTTCTCCAATGACTTATCACCTCCTAACCTATATGGGTGTTTTCCTCTGACCTAGTTATTGGGTATATAACACTAGTATATTTTCTAATATTAAGCATGCTTGAATTCATGAAAAAAAATCTTATTCGGTCATGGCACATTTCTTATTATATATACTGCCAATTAAAATTGCTAATATTTTAAGATTCCTGCATCCATATTCATAAATGAGATTATATTATGATACTTTGTAAAAGGTTTTCCTTATTTTCTTTACTCTGAGATAGCTTATATAGCTTGGTAATGAACTGTTTTTTGGATGTTTAAAAGAGCTTTTCCATAAACCGTTTTGGATTCATAGACTTTTGAGGACATAATTCTTTAAAAACATTTAGCATTTCTTCCAAGTTTACTGACTATCCAAGTTTTCTATGACCTGTTGAGTAAAACTAATCATTTATGTTTTCTTAGGAAGATACTCATTCCAACAGGCTTTTCAAATATGCTGGTAACACAATTATATGTGAATTGATTTCTCCAGTCTATGGCTAGATCCCCACTCCTTGCTAATTTTAGCAGTTATCTTTTCTTTTTGTTTTTCTTATTGAGACTTGTTACAGATTCATTCCACCATTTTGTTCTTATTTTTGCAAACAGTTCCTTAAATCGGTAAATTTAGTTATTTGTTTTCTAACTTCATGCGTTAATTTTTATATTTTCATTTTTCCTATTTTCTCTTTTCGATGTAAAATTTCTTTTTTTTAATAGAGAGAGAGGGAGAGAGAATGTGTGCAGGAGTGGTGCGGGAAGGGCAGAGGGAGAAGGAGAGTGAGAATCTTAAGCAGACTCTATGCTCAGAGTGGGGCTCAATCTCAGGACCCTGAGATCATGATCTGAGCTGAAATCAGCAGTTGGACACTTAACTGACTAAGCCACCCAGGCACCCCTTGATGTAAAATTTCTAATTTTAGCTGAATCTTTTTTTTCATTTTTCCCAATTTAACAAAGGCTTAAAAGCTAAAAAGTCGCCTGTGTTTTAAATAAAGCTTTGTCTAAATTTTGTAAATTTTACATGGACTATTCTCAGTGCTGTTATTACCCAAATAGTCAACGGCAGTAATTTTTAATTTTTTGTGGGTCCATTAGTTGCTATTAGTTGTTGGTTTCTTCTTTTTTAATTTTCAGTCAATTAGGGTTTTGTATGTTTAACTTCTCTTACTACTTTCAGGTTGTCTTTTTTTCGCCCTGGTAGGGTAATGTGTTTTATAAATTTGTACATTTTTGAAATCTGTTGACCATGAGTGTGTCTATGTATGAGAGACAGAAAGACTCCTGTGACGTTTTGTAATGATTTTCAATAAAAAAAATAATGAAACCCCTTCTTTATTGATGATCTACAGATCCATTATGTAANCCCCTTCTTTATTGATGATATACAGATCCATTATGTAAAATCAAAGAAGTTCTTCTTACTCAGGAAAGTGTGGGGGGAAGAGGGAGGCTAGAGACCCACCAAACTTCTCACCTTCCCTAAACAGCACCCTGGAATCCTTGGAGTTTACCTGGATAAGATTTGAAAACTGCTGCTCATTGATAAAATGTTTTATATGCATCTATAGATAAATTTTAATTATTAAAAAATTTTCCCCCAAGTCAATCTGTTAAGTACTGTGAATAGTGTTTCAGTCTCAACAAATGTATTTCTCTGACCTCTCCCCGAATTACTGGAAGCTTTTACTTTGTATATTTCAATTCTCTGGAATTTGATGATTAACATTTTGTACTTACGCTCTTCACCACAGGCAGCATCATTTAGTAACATGAAATTACTGACATTGTTCCCTTTTAAAGCTTTCCCCCTTGAACCTTCTTTTCTCTGAACTAATAACTGCTATTATTAGCATCTGAGTTTGTCTGATATACCTTTGATTGTTATTTTACATTTAAAAAAAATCTACTAAAACTATATTTCTATTCTTATAGAATACGCATGGAGGCATAATAGTATGTACGTAAACATATATGCATCTCTGTATATATCATGTATGCATTTATGTACATAAACTGTATCATTCCAGTATATAAATTCTGTATTTCTTAATCTCATGTACACTTAAATTTTAAACTTTTTTCTGGGCTTCATTTTTAAACTCAATGTTTTTAATTTTTTTCATATTTGTAAACATTTATCTTACTAGAATTAGCCTTTTTTCTTTTATGATGAATCTTATCTAAGATATTTTTGAATTTAGTCTTAGAGGCATTTTATTTTACTTTCTATTATAATTAAAAATAATAATAGTAATAGACAGAGAAGGGGAATGGCAGAAAGAACAGACTTCAAAACCAGAAGAAGATGGAGAATGTCTATCTATAGCAATCCACCTCTCTGGCTTCTTCAGTGAGTTTTCCAGTACACTTAGCTCCACAAATGATGACACTGGGTCTCAACCTCCCCAGGGATCACAACCTCATTATACTTGGGGCATAACAGAGTGGTGAACCTGATTTCGCTGATCATTCAGCTTTTATGAGAAACTCTGTGTTTTAAAATCCATAGCCAATCACTTCAGGTTAAATTCAGATGGCCACCTGGAATGTTATTCAATTTTAAGCCAATTAAAAATGTTTTTAAGTGATCTTAAATTTTATGTATTCTACTCTGCTTATTTCTAGATTCCAGTATCAGGCCTTTGAGGTTTTAGCACCCTATTTTATTTAAAGGCTGGTCTCTCTGGTGGGCTCTAATCTTTGCTTTCTTGCTTACTTTGATCAATTTGAGGATTAGTCAGAAGGTAGAGTTCACCCAACTTTTTAAGCAAATTATTAGAGCAGATATTTTACTTGACTGATGATAAACTTGAGCTTCTCAGGTTCCTTCACGGTGACCAGCTGGGTCTTAGGCAAAGCTCTGCTGTGAATAAGCACAGTCCTCTGTTAAGAAAACTCAAAGCTGGGGCGCCCGAATGGCTCAGTCGGTTAAGTGTCTGACTTTGCCTTGGTCATGACCTCGGGGTCCTAGGACTGAGTCTCACTTTGGACTCGGCACTCAGTGAGGAGTATGCTTCTCCCTCTCCCTCTGCCCCTGCTCATGCTTTCTCTCTCTCTCAAGTAAATAAATCTTTAAAAACAAACAAAAAAATAAAACAAAACTATTTTTTGTGACCACTCTCTTGGCCTTTGGTTGACATAGCCACATTTAATTGATTAATGCTCAAAAATTAGAATGTAAGAATCAATATCAACAGTAAAACACATCTGTGTCATTCTGGGGTGGGGGTTAAGTGGAGGAACTGAGAGGAGTTGTGAATATTCAAATGTATTATTATGCTTACCAAATCCCTGCCTCTCTTTCCTAGCCCCTCGAAAGCAATTCTGAACATTATTTAATCCTTATTTGATAACTTGTAAGGATCTTCAGAGACAATGGATCATAGATCTCTACTACACATATACCCAAGTGTTAAAAATTTGGTGGTGGATGAAAACTAAAATAGGGTAAGAGTTAGTTAACTGTCATGATGAAGGACAAGCAAGTAGAAATGGAGGTGAAAATCCAGACTTTTTATATTTCAGGTCATATAGTCTTTAATAGTGATGAAGTAAATTATGAGTGAAACGCAAAGCCAGGCACATATAGAAATCACCTAAAACAAAAGGAAAGAACTCGTTTTTTGGTAGGCTTGCTCAATATTTTGAGAAAAAGCTAGGATCCCAAGTGGGTTTTTATGTCTATAAATTTTTTTCCCTAAATTACATTAAAATAAAAAAAAAGAGAGAAAGCAAAACAATAATAAGTTTTGTTGGTAGGTCTATACCATTTTCATACATTCTTGGGAAGGAGGTAGCAAACAAAATTTCTGCAGCAGTAAGTGATGCTTAGAGAAAAATGAAATCACGGAGTGATGCCAGGGCTGCTGATTCCACGGCACTTGAAAAGCAGAGATCGCAGTCTGTGAGTCCAAAGTGGTTTCATACGGACTGCTGTAGTTGTGGTTTACGCTTGCAGCTACAACCTGTCAAATTAGAAGCAGGCAAGGCCAATGCTCTTAACGGTCCCACTTTCTACTGTCTCCAGTTATAAATTCAGCACTTTTTATTCAGTTAAACTCTGCTATTTGGATGAGTAGAGTCTCAAAACACTCTTTGTTATCTTGGTTAGAGAAGATGCTGTAAAGCTTAAGGAGCTGCCAATTTTTTTTTGTATTGCACAGATGAAGCTGAATGGCATTGTGACCATTTTCACCAACTAGTGATATTTTATTATGCTGGTTACCACTATGTAATCTATAACTATGGGGAAGACGTATATGAACTGCGCCAGTTCCCAGACTTTTCCTCTCCTGCCTTTCCGGATACTTTATTGACTTTAACTTGTACCTTGCTGACTCACCGTTTTTCCAAGCCTACAGTAGCCTGCTATTATGAGCTTAGTATTACAACATGCTCCATTTCTTCTCTTCTCCTTGATTGTGGAATGCCCTTCCAGGCAGTGTGGGCTTGGTTGACAGAGATTTTCCCATCAAAATTGAAAAGATACTTGTTCCACTTTATTAATGTTTCACGTAGAGTCCTTCCTTAGTGAATCTNGGAATGCCCTTCCAGGCAGTGTGGGCTTGGTTGACAGAGATTTTCCCATCAAAATTGAAAAGATACTTGTTCTACTTTATTAATGTTTCACGTAGAGTCCTTCCTTAGTGAATCTTTTTTTTTTAAAATATTTTATTTATTTATTTGACAGAGATAGAGACAGCCAGCGAGAGAGGGAACACAAGCAGGGGGAGCGGGAGAGGAAGAAGCAGGCTCACAGCAGAGGAGCCTGATGTGGGGCTCGATCCCATAACGCCGAGATCATGCCCTGAGCCGAAGGCAGACGCTTAACCGCTGTGCCACCCAGGCGCCCCTTTAGTGAATCTTTCTTTTTTTTTTTTTTTTTTAAGATTTTATTTATTTATTTGACAGAGATAGAGACAGCCAGCCAGAGAGGGAACACAAGCAGGGGGAGTGGGAGAGGAAGAAGCAGGCTCATAGCGGAGGAGCCTGATGTTGGGGCTCGATCCCACAACGCCAGGATCACGCCCTGAGCCGAAGGCAGACGCCCAACCGCTGTGCCACCCAGGCGCCCCAAGTGAATCTTTCTTAATGCCCATTAGTGTAATATAAAAATTTTTTTAAAAAAAGCATAAACAATATTTGTCCTCTGTATAATGCATCATAAGTGAAACCATGCCACTAAACAATCATATCCTGTTTAGGCCATAATGACATCAGAAATATATGTTTATCATCTGCTTTGGACAACTTAGCATGATTTTGGCCCATGGCAAAGTTGAACTAAAACCATTTGCAGTTGCCCCAAACCAAGATAACCACACATTTTTAAGGTAATTGATACCTAAAGAGAACATTGCCTTTAGATCACAGTTCATGATCTAAGCATACTAATTCTTTAAAGAAGGTTGTTAAAGTTTATAAAGCATGTATGTCTATTGGACTTCCTCCAGAATTTAACATGAAATGATTATATTTTTAGCATGCATAGAGATTATTAGCATGGTCTTTTGGTGTTCTGAAATTACCTCTCTTGCTCAATTTAAAGAGAAGGGGAAAATGGAGATTTTTTCTTTCTTTCTTTCTTTTTTTTTTTACATGTAAAAGTATAATAATAAGGGCGATAAGAATAATGCTTTATATTTTGGAAGGCGCACAAATAAAATTATTCATTTTTATTTTTGAATAATAAGTATTTAAGGAAACAATAATTTTATGAATAGATAGCTTAGGCAAATAGAAGGCACAGAATTTTCATATGTATTGTGAAAACATATCCAGGGAACGCAAACACATGTCACTAACTTTGTGTTACAGGGATATAAAGCACGTAATTGCCCTCGATATCACCTCAGCTAGCGAGTCCATTCATAGCCAGAAAGACAGCTCTTCATGCTATATGCCAACATGAAAAGTGGGAAAATTACCTTTGCCCACAAAGATAACTGGACGATTTGGAACGAAAAATAAGTTTGGAGTAAAATAATATCAGTAAAAGTTAGGCCTAGCAGGAAGCTTAGGGAAATCTACTCATATTTAGAGGAGGAAAGAGAGAAACAGAACACTGAAGTTGTCTCCCAAAGACTTGTCTGAGGGCACAGCTGGACACCCTTATAGGGCTACTCCGCTGTGCCATGCTGCCTTCAGACATGTAAACACTGTTCTGGGCAATTCGGATGACAATTAAAGAACAGAAGAATAGAACCAAATAGCATAAGCACTGCAATGGGTATTCTATTACTTTAAGAAGGGAAGAGTAAACAGTACCTCCATTCGCTCTTGTTTAACTTCATCGATCTCATCATCTTCAAACATTGCCAGGAGTTCTCCTGTTTGGTCAATAGAGTTGAGAAAGTCTTGGGCAATTTTCTGTCTTTTGTTTGCATTATTGCTGCCACTCAGTTTGTCTTCATGAACATAAGGGAAGGAAAAAAATGTGCTTACTAGGTTTACATCAACGCCAATCACTACGTGTATTGCATACTGCCATGTGAAATTCAGAATTGGAGTTCTCTCAAAATAATCTTTAAAGCGAGAATCTTTACATCCAAAACAAAAGCATAAGCCATGTGGAATTAAATCATTTATTCATGTCATGAGTAAGGTTGAGAATAAAAACCAAATTGTCAATTAACATAGTAAGTGAAAATGGACTGTTAAAATTTCTTACAAAAAAGAGTCCTCTCAGATTTAGAAAAAGAATCCTGCTATAGCAAGCCTAGTTGAGTAAAATAAATAAAAACAAAGACATAAGTAAATAACATCAAGGTGAAGATCTGAAATTCAAAGGAGAGAATATTATGTATTTTATTGTGCCAATATTTTTGAAGGATAAGGGACAAGCTCTTACACTTTTTCTCTTAAGAGGTAAAACTATCATACTTATCTAAAAGCAAAGCATAACTTTAAAGAAGTTATTGCTAAAGGTCAAGAAGGAGTGTAATATTGCAATAGGTAATTAATAGTTTACTGCATTAATATCAGTGTGAGTTAGAGAGAAAGAACTAGATTATTTTTAAAGTGATAAAATACATGTGCAGATACCAAATAAAGAAAACCCAAATATCTTAGGGTGAAAGCAGCCAATCTTTCACCATTAAGTATGATGTTAGCTTGGGTTTTCCATAGATGGCTGTCTTGGTCTGTTTATAACATAAACCATAATAAATAAATATCACAGACCAGATGGCTTAAAAACAATTATTTATTTCTCACAGTTCTAGAGGCTGGAAAGTCCAAGACCAGGTGCTGGCAGACCTGGTATCTGATGACAGCCTGCTTCCTGGTTTGCAGATGGGACTCTTCTATCCTCACATGGCAGAAAGCAAAAGCAAACTCTCCCGTGTCTCTTATTAGAAGGGCACTAATCCCATTTATGAAGGCCCCTCCCTCATAACTTCATTGCTTGCCAAAGGCTCTACCTCAAAATACCATCACATGGGGACTGGGCTACAACACATCAATTCTGGGGGGACACAAACATTCCATTCATAGCAATGATCTTTATCACGTTGAGAAAGCTCCCCCCTCAGTTTTTTGAGTATTCCTCTCATGAAAGACTTTGGAATTTCCTTCAAATGATTTTTCTACATTTATTGAGATGATCATGTGATTTATGACCTTTATTCCACCATTATGATGTATTACACAAATTGCTGGGATAAACCCCATTTGGTCATGGTGTATAATCCTTTTTAGATGTTGCTGGATTTGGTTTACTAAGTATTCTGTTGGGGATTTTCACATCTATATTAAAAAAGACATTACAGCATCCTACTGAATGGGAAAAGGTACTTGTAAATGATGTATCTGCTAAGGGGTTAATATCGAAAATATACAAAGAACTTATATAATTCAATAACAAAACTCCCAAATAATCTGATAAGAAATGGGCAAAGGACCTGAATAGATATTTTTCAAAGAAGATATACAGGTGGCTAACAAACATGTGAAAAGATGTTCGCTATCGCAAATCAGGAAAAGGCAAATCAAAATAACAATGAGAAATCACCTTACACCTTTGAGAATGGCTAGATTTAAAAAAGGCAAGAAATAACAAGTGTTGGTGAGATGTGGAGAAAAAAAAATCCTTGTGCATTGTTGGTAGGAATGTAAAGTGGTGCAGCCACTAGGGAAGATGGTATGACGGTTCCTCATAAAATTGAAAGTAGAATTACCATATGATCCAGTAATTACACTACTGGGTATTTACCCAAAGAAAATAAAAACACTAATTCAAAAAGATAAATACACCTGTATGCTTATTGCAGCATTATTTATAGTAGCCAAACTATGGAAACAACCAAGGTATCCATCCATAGACAAATGGATGAGGAAAATGTACACACACTCACACACTCACTCACACACACTGGAATATTACTCAGCCATACACACAAAAAACAAGATCTTGCCATCTGCAACAAAATGTATGGACCCAGAGGGTATAATGTTAACTGAAGTACTTCAGAAAGACAAGTATCTCATGATTTCACTCATATGTAGAATTTAAGAAACAAACAAAGAAAAAAGACAAACGAAAAAATAGACTCTTAAATACAGAGAACGAACAGGTAGTTGCCAAAGGGAGGTGGGTGAGGAAATGGGTGAAATACATAAAGGGGTTTAAGAGGTAGAAACTTTCAGTTACAAAACAAATAGTCATGGAGATGGAAAGTACAGCATAGGGAATACAGAAAAGCAATGTATTAGTCTTTGGTTTTCTCTTTGTTATCTTTGTCTGGTTTTCATGTCAGAATAATACTGACCTTGTAGAAGGAGCTGGAAAAGGATTAGTGTTAACTGCTCTTTAAACATTTGGTAGAATTCATCATGAGGTCATTTAGGCCTGGGTTTTTCCTTGGGGAAGTCTTAAAATTACTAGTTCAAAGTATTTACTTGCTATAGGTCTACTCACATTTTCTATTTCTTCTAGATTCAGTTTTAGTAGTTTGTGTTTTCATAGGACAGAAAGTAGATATTTATAGAATTGGTTATATTAACCATTGTATTTACCATTTCTGCTTTTTTTCATTTCTTTCTTTAATTTGAGCAGCCATCTTGTGTCACTCCTTCCTCCAATACAGCTTTGTTACCACCCACCTCTCTTATGTTGTTACTGTCAAATATATCGTAATATATATCTACATGTTACATGTATCTACATGTATATACATGTTATAGACTTGACATCACAATTATATATATTGTTTCATACATTGTTTTTTAAATCAGGTAAGAGGAAGGAAGCAAAAAATATGCAATTATATTGTCTCTTATATTTTACTTACCTAATTACCTTTACAGGTACTTTTTGTGGTTGTGTGTGTGTGTGTGTGTGTGCATGGAATCAATTTATTGTCTGGCGCCACTTGCTTGAGCCTGAAGAGCTTCCTTTCATATTGTTTTTTTTAAAGATTTTATTTTATTTGACAGAGAGAGACAGCCAGCGAGAGAGGGAACACAAGCAGGGGGAGTGGGAGAGGAAGAAGCAGTCTCCTAGCAGAGAAGCCTGACATGGGGCTCGATCCCAGAACGCCGGGATCACGCCCTGAGCCCAAGGCAGACGCTTAAGGACTGCGCCACCCAGGTGCCCCACCTTTCATATTTTTTTATATGGATTTGCTACCAAGAAATTCACCTAGTTTTTGTTTATGTGGGAATATATTTTATTTTGTCTTCATTTTGAAAAGTTTTGCTGGATACGTTTCTTGGTTAACAGATTTTTTCTTCAGCAATTTGAATATGTCATTCCACTGCTATCTGACCTATACTGGTGTTTTTGGGATCTATATTGTTAATGTGAAATCAGCCGTTAATATTGCTGGAGTTCGATTGTATGTGAAGAGGTGCCTTTCTCTTGCTGCTTTTGTGATTTTCTCTTTGTCTTGTCTTCCTACATTTCTACAAGAATATGTGTGAAAGTCGATCTCTACATGATTATCCTAATTGGAGTCCATTGAGCTGCTAGGATGTAATGATTTTCATCAAAGTTGAGAAGTTTCAATCATTATCTCTTTGAAGATTTTTTCTGCTCCTTTTTATCTTTTTCTTTCCTTCTGGTAGTCCCATTATGTCTATGTTGGCTCATATCATGACGCTTCTGATTTCTACGTTTTCTTCATTCTTTTTTGTTTTTCAGACTGCATAATCTTTAACAATCTGTCTTCCAGTTCACTGATCCTTTCTTCTCACTTCAAAGCTACCACTGAGCTTCTTTACTGAATTTTTAGACTTCAGTCATTATGATTTCCAACCCCAGAATTCTCATTTGTTTCTTTTTTATGATTTGTCTCTAATCTTTTTAAAAGTTTTTATTTAAATTTCAGTTTGTTAACCTTCAGTAAAATATTAGTTTCAGGTGTACAGTACAGTGATTCAGTACTTCCACATGACACCCAGTGCTCATCATGACAAGTGTACTCCTTAATTTCTCTTAAGAGATATTTTCTATCTTGTGAGACACTGTAATCAAACCTTCCTTTTGTTCCTTAAAAATGGCTTCCTTTGTTCTTTGAACACATTTATGATAGTGACTTTGAAGTTTTTGTGTGGTAAGTCCAACATCTGGGCCCCCTCAAAGGCAGTTTATGTTGTCTGCTTTTTGTTCCTTTTTTATGGATCACCCATTCCTATTTTTTTTTTCTTGCCTAGTATTTGGTTGTTATTGTTGTTGAAAATTGACATTTTATCTTACAGTAACTCTAAATAATAATTCCTTCTTCTTTCTGGGGCTTGTTGTCATTGTTTGGTTGTTTATTTGTCTAGTGATTTGGCTAGACTGGTTCAATAAAATCTTTTTCCCTCACAGCATGTGGCCTCAGAAGTTGTTCCCCAGAGAGCAAAACTGTGAGCATGCAATTGGTCTCCTCAATCACCAGGGATGACTGTGGTGTTAGTCAGGTTCTCTTCGGCTGTCGCTTTTCCTGATCTCTCCATTAAGTTTCTGGCTGGTTTGATTCTATGGGTATCACACACAGCTTTTAGCTTCCACTGACTTCTGGCTGATTGCTCTATTGTTTCTGATAATACTCTTGGGCACGTTCCACAGATTTATCTGAATAATGTCAGGCCCCTCTGCAGAGTCCAGATATTGCCAGCCTTACATTTCACTCTGACCCCAGAAAGACTCTTTTTAGCTGTCGTTTCCATTTGTTTCCTCTGTTAAACCTTTAGCTGACGCACTGTTTTATTTGTTGTTACTAGTATCACATAGCTTCCAGCTTCCTCTTAATTATTTACCATCAGGATTTCCATAGTTTTCTATACCACCCTTAGGTATGAACTTCCACATGCTCTGTTCTAAAAAGTCAGTCCTCATAGAGAAAGCTGCAGAGCCTTCTGTTATCAAAGCCTGCCTCTCTCTCTGGGCTGAATCTCTGCATCACTGTACTGGAGCTGGGGGTGGAAATAGCAATTGGCTTTTCCGAGAAAGACTCCTAGAGCTATGAGTAGTGAGCTAGGCAGGGATGGTAGTCCACTGTGTTCTAGGCTTGTCTCTTCTGGTGTCATGAACAAGCTAGGGTGGGGCAATCAGGGCCCAGTATTCTTAGCCTCCTGTGTCTGGGGTAGAGCTTTCTTATGAATAGAGAATGAGTGGAGGCTCCAGTCCTTTTAACTGTGCCTGCATGGGACACAGCTTCTGCAACATGGAGCCAGAGGAGATGAGAGATGCCGACCTCCTGGGGGAAACTGTTGCCCTAGACTTGTAGCTGAAGAATCAGGTGTCCAGTGTTCTTGGGAACACTTGCCCAGAGTAAAGCTTCTACCATACTGAGCTGAGGTGCCAGAAGGGAAGAAGAGGGGTAATGGGAGCAGGTCATGGCTCAAATCAAACAGACTCTCACTGTTCTTAATAAGATTTGGATTTTCTTACTTCTCCATTTGCTGCATACCCTTAGGAGAACTTCTAGAGACTTTAAGCCATTACTTTTTAAAGTTTTCACCAGTAAAATGTGTTCCACTGGGGAAAGAATCTATTCTCATATGGCCATTCTCAAAGTCCCACCTCAGTATTAGATATATTTTACCGGAGTACTTTATTTTATAAGTTATATCAACTATTTTAAAACTTTATGACACAGAAAACTAGAAAATTTAAATGAAAATAAAAAGATGAGATCTGAAATAAATAAGGAGGAGAAGGCATCAGACTGATATGATAGTATTACTACAACTGAATGCTAGTCTCACCACTCTGAACTTCTTGGTGTTCTGAGTTTGGTATTAAAAGCTATCATTTATTCAATGTCGGGGATATATCAGGTGATTTTCATACATTATGTTAAACTCTTGTAAGAACTCCACCATGGTGAGTGGTATAATTTTTGACTTATGAGAAAACTGATCCTCAAGTTCACATAGAGAGAAAGTAGAGAACTGGGACTGACTGGAATTCACACCTGTATTCCTTATGCTCTTCAAAAAAGGAAGCATTTAAATTCATCTGGAGGACTATTTTTCAGAAATTAAGTTCTATGAGAATTGCAGGAATATTAAATAGACAACACTGATGAAACATGTGATATGAATTTATTTATTCCCTCTCTCCTTCCTTCCCTCCCTCCCTCCACCCCTTCCTTCCCCTTTTTTGTATGGTTATTACACTTGCTGATTTGTTGAAGGTAAATCAAAATTTACTTCCAAAATTTGTTAACTCTTCAGTTGGTTTTGAGCAGTTTTCTGAAGTTCTTAATCCAGTAGAGTTTGCTTATTTATCAATGTCTTTTTTTTTTTTTAAAGATTTTATTTATTTATTTGACAGAGACAGAGACAGCCAGCAAGAGAGGGAACACGCAGGGGGAGTGGGAGAGGAAGAAGCAGGCTCATAGTGGAGGAGCCTGATGTGGGGCTCGATCCCACAACGCCGGGATCACGCCCTGAGCCGAAGGCAGACGCTTAACCGCTGTGCCACCCAGGCGCCCCTATTTATCAATGTCTTTATTAGCAATGGATACCCACTATGCAGTGACTATATTCAATGCAAAATATATGAGTTATTCTAAAACATACATATTTATTTTGACTCTATAAGTATTATTTAGTATGTTTCTGCTTTCAGCTTAGCACTGCTTGATTCTGCAACACTAATTTTTTTTTTTAAATATTCTGAAATGGGGAATTGAGTTGGAAAATCAGATAAGGAAAATCTTTTACTCCGTGTTAGACTGTTGGTAAGATTTCAAATAGCACAGTAATAACACACCAAAATGAGGTGACTTTACATAATACTGCATATCAGATACTTTCTATAATAAATTAAGAAGAACCCTATGTCAATTTCAGAGATATATAATAACAGTTCTGGCTTCCTATACCCACGACAGAAAAATTATGCTTGCTAACTTCAATTATGTTTTGAATCAACATGATTTTCTCAGTTTCATAACATTCTGATATAAAACAGGCCATATGATTAAAAGAACTGACATAGCAGATTACTATGAAGCCATGTAAATAGAAAATCACAAGTTTAGCTGCCAACCAAATAGATATTTGGATAATTTCTAAGCTACCTTATTTAACAGAAGCAAATGTATTCCACTGTGATGGGAAAGTCCACACTGACATTGTATCAGTGTGTTACCCGGCACACACATGTCACATTGCTCTCAGCTTAGTGTTTTTTTTGGTTTTTTTTTTTTTTTTTTTTTTAGGTTACCTTCCAGAAGGTCATCCTCATCTATGCCCTTGACAATCTTGGATTTGTAGTCTCGGAAAAACATGTACTTTAGCAGTCTTCTAAGCTTTTTCTGTTAAAAATATGAAATAAGAAATCTTATACATTACATTCACTTTGCTGATCACAGAATACTATGATAACTAAATTTAATAAACTTGTATTCTAGGATCCCAGGGAAAAGTACAGCAATTCTTAGAATACTATGGAATAAAAGATGTTATCGTATTAAACATAAAAGCTAAAATACAGGCATTTTTAAAAGCACTTTCCATTTGTAAGTATCCAAACGCTCCGCAATTACAGTAATTGCTTTATTTATTTATTTTTTGGTCTAATAAAAAGTTTTAAATTCTTTCTGAAGATTGTGATAAATATCACACTCTCCATACTAAGATAATTACAGTGATTTATAAACATCTAGACAAGAATTTTGTAACAACTGCTTTAAAAAGCCAAGCAAATTTCCTTTTCGTTGTTTTTTATTCTCTGGAAATCTTTTTTTTTTTTATATAAAGAGTTGGTTTATGTCTTATATTTCTGAAAACATTCTATAATCTGAGATATATGCTTTAATGAGACTCAAAGCTGATGAATGATAGTTGGGTCTCAATGGTTTTCTCTAGGTTTATTAGAAGATCATAATACTGTTTAACTTTAAAGGTAACTGATAATATTTTGTAATTTGTTGTGTGCTTACATTTAGGCTGTATTATAACTGGTTCCTGACCTTCAGGTTTAAGATTCCTAATTATGGCTGAAATATAGTGTATTTCACAACGCTCTTTTACACGCATCTTATTTGATTAACCCTGAAATACAGACAAATACAATCCTCTCCTTTTTATATACAGGGAAAACAGGTTAAAAATAGTCTTACGACTAGAGCTTAGCGGGGCCTCCAAGTATAATGAAGTCACCAAATCCTGCATATTTGTACTCTTTACTCTTCTCTGAATTCTGCCTTCCTATCCACTTCCAGAGCCATCATGCCCAGCACATTTTGCCTTGATTACCGAACCAGCATCTTGGCTGGTTCCTGTGCATCTGGTGCATTCTACACACAACTGCGTGAGTCTCAGACACCTCCATTTCAATAAATCCTTCAGCCTCTTTTCTAATCACACAACTTCGAAATTCTGCTTCTTCAACTAAATCATATAGATTTCCTAAACCAGATTATAGCTTCTTGATAGTGAAGACATTTCTTTTCTCTTCCTTTATATTCCTCATATGATTGAAGAGTTAATGGAGTAAGAATTTATACTATTTACTAGTAGACTGGTCATGGTATGGTTTGTAGGTCTCTGAATCTTACCATATGAGGAAGAGAAAATACTTGATCTAAGTTTAGTCAACCTTCAGTCAATCAGAATTAAAAGATTTCACGGATATAAAGTAACTGGATATTGGAAAGGATGTTAACAAGGCTATCCAAAAGGTCGATGGGATGTCTTCTGATTTGGAAAAAAAAAAAGAAAGCCACAAGCACGCAAAAATGGTGGAAAAGGAATGGGTATGTGTAATGAAAAGGCCCGGAAAAAACAAAGAAGAAGTGAAAGATGGACCATCAGAAACCAAGCACTGCCTGCTCATTTGGGATAGCAGCTACCATAACACATGGTGGTTACTCTGCTAATTTTTGTACATGTAACTTTAAATGACACTGTCATTAAAAATATTATAAAACATTATAAAATATTTTCAACTAGCTACTCGTGGGAGATAGGACAAAATTAGACAGGTAAATACCAGCTTAAATATTTTAATTACCAGAGTTCAAAGAGTAAGAAAGGTAGACCTTTACCATAAAAACTCTAGACATTATATTTATGCCACTGAAAGACTCATTTTGATTGACTGTTTTCCTATACACCACTGTCACAGAATAAACCTTGAAAGAAACCCTAGGAAAGCCTGTAATCTTCTGTAAAATTAGAAGAAAAATAAATATGCCATTCAGTTCTATCTCACTTATCTGAACAAAGCACACGATTGATATGTAATGAATATTATGGAAGAATAAGTGAGAATTAGTTGGCAGCATAGTTCTACGCCAGTGCCATGGCCCTTGTAAAACAAATATCACTTCCTTGCAGTAAACCATTTTTTGCAAACTATGAAGACTAAGACATCAGTTTAATAGTTGTATTCCAATTTGAAAGCTATATAACAAGGACACAGTTCCTCAAATAAGTGTAATTAAACACCAAACATGGCATGTTAATATAATGAAATTGTTTTATATTACCTTATCTTTGCGCATCAAAAACAGGAGGTCTTCGGCAGAGATTACCCTTGCTCCCCGAAGCTGAGAAATTTCAGCGGCTTGCTGTAACTAACAACAAAGAGAACTTAGGGTCTTTTTCCCTCAATAATCTAAATTAAATATACTACAGTCGTGATGTCTCATGAGAGATAAATATACTAAGAGTTAAAAACCTTTGGGAATAATCTTGCAATCACATTACTGCTTTTAAAAGCGAAATGTCTTATGTTTTAAAGTAAAAAAAAAATGCAATTAAATTAACTTATAAGCCCACCTGTAACTGATACAATAAACAGAAATCCCTGATTTCTTTCATGCAAAAGAAAAATCATGTGCAGCTTCCAGAAATGCATTAATGCACCTGAAAATAATTTTATGAAATTTTATCCTCATATCCATGTGAGCAATGGTTTCACTCAGTATCACTAGTTGAATAAGTATATTATTAATCTGAGCTCCCATGCTGGTATGATTTGAAATAGGCCCATTCAGAACTTTAAAAGATCAACAAAAACAGTAGCTGTTTCTAATATCCAAAGGAAAAAAAATAGTTTTAGTTTTGGCAAGTCTTCAGTGGGCAAAGGATTCAGTCCATAAATCATAATACTGGACTGCATTAATTTCTTTCCACACTAATCACATGCACACAAAAAGTTAACTGTATCTGGAATGCACAACACAAAACATACTGCATGAAAAGTTAGATTCCCCCTGAAATGTTCATCTGGGCCCTTATATCTACAAAGTTGAGAGTTTTCTGGAATTCAGAAGTCCTAGAAACACAATCTTACTTGAAAATGACCTGGAAAATAAAAGAATGTGAAAAATGATAGTTCTATTTTTTGGCAAAGGCAAAATCGGTTTCTTATTTTGATTAGTTGGAAGGAACATAAAATACGTCCAGATGAAAAAAATAAAGATGCTGGGGAAAACACTACAAATATGTGCCTGTAACTTCTTCCAAATTTGATCAAACCATGGTGATTGCACCACACCATCTCTAGCCAATGTTATAAAAATATTTACATATAAAGGCTGTTCCTAAATGCATTCTTCTTTGAAAGGAATAAATCTAATATATTCCTGAGAACTGATCTTTAAAAAGTGACATACTGTTATCTTAACAATTATAAGGAATCAAATAGTGCATTTGTACTAAAGAAAATCTGCTCGAATGTTTAAGCGATTTTGCTAAGTAAGCTTCAAACCTTGTCTAAATACACAGACTACAAAATAGACTATGAACTCCCCTATGTGTCAGCCTTACCACTGAATTTCCTGGATACTGGTGGTTGGTATATAAACATAATTCTACCTAAATATAGAAATTTAAATTTAACTGTGAGCCATTTAAAAAGAAATCTTGGGGAAAGGTTTTAAAAAGATGATGTATCTACTCAGAAACTAGAAGTTTTAAGCAGGAAAAATCTGAACATATTTTTCTAAAAACTGGAAGAGTGTCAGGGAAATATGTGTACACATGTTTTTTCAAATAAAAACATTTCTATCACAGTATAAAATACACACAATCAGTGTGGAGAAGAATACGGGCTCAGTATCCATTTAAATGCATAGATGTATATAGAGAACATACGGGGAACCAGAAGGCAGCCCTGTCAAGTAACTTTGTATTTTATTTCACAAAGGATGGTGAGGACTTGACAACTGTAGAGTACTATACAGACAGAAGTAATTTCACCTATGTTAAGAAAGGGTCATTCTGAAGTATATATCCCGAAAGAGTTTTTCCAATTAATCGTTTATCCATACTACATATCGATAAATTATCTCTATTTATAATCCTCTTCAAAAATGTCAGTTTATAAACACATTAACCAGGCAAAAAAACCCAGAAAATGTAAAATAAAGACAAGGAAGAGTTAGACATTTTAAAACACCTTTGAAAACCAGTATATGTAAGGAGGGCACGTATTGCATGGTGCACTGGGTGTTATACGTAACCAATGAATCATTGAACTTTACATCAAAAACCAGGGATGTACTGTATGGTGACTAACATAATATGATAATAATAATAAAAAAGAAAACCAGTATATGACTACCACAGGGATCTGGAATTCAAGTCATGGTATGTGGTCATAATTAGCAGCCAAAATTTGACTTCAGTTTTCATCTATCTGATGCACTAATTTCCTTCATCTTACTTTACGCACTTACTTAGCACTGGCACTGCTAGAATTCTCCTAATATGCCCTGGACTTTCAAGAAGTGATTCCTTGGGACTGAACGGGATCACTGTGTCACTTCACCAAACCTCTCTGCCTTGATATGCCTCATGCTCCAAAATTACCTCTCCCAAACTCTGACCTCTTCTCTACAAAGTGCGGCGAGCAATCTTGTCAGCTAATTACAGTGATCACACTGTAAAAGTGTGTCTTATGCACTGGTTTCCTTCTAGAAATTTTTCTCCATGCCTACCAGAAAGAAAAGAGAGACTCCCCCTTTAACAATATAAAGCTTAAAAAGCTTAAAAAACAGGCTAGCAGCTTGTCAGTCCAGTTCCACAGAATGCTGAGCTCAGAATTGGTGTCTCTAATGTGAAAGCAATTCTAGAGTCAGGAAACCCAAATCACAAAATATTCCTAACAACTTAGTGTTAAAAAAAATTGATTCTATATTCTAAGAAATTCCTCAATTTCTTAGTCTTTGAAACTAAATGCACGTTGTACTTACTTCATTACTCACTGTTGCAAGTTAAATATTTCTGTTAGTAATTAGAATAACATGAAATAATGGTACATTTCACAATTTATTTATAATGAAATTTATTTATAATGAAAGTAGTATACATTTAATTGTGATATAAAAATGCAAGAAAATAATGGAGCACAAAAATACTTTAGAGCAATCACTAGTAGAATGAGTACACGAACTTAATTTTCTTAACTATATGGATAAAGGTATGGTAACAGGAACCTTAAGATATCTGTTAGCAACTTAATAAAATATTGTGCTACATTATTATTTCACCACAATAGCAACTCATGTACAGCATGTTTTTTTCTGATAATTTTTTAAGTTCAAAGTAAACAAAAAATAATATACTTGTAACAACTGTTTAAAAGACAAAAAATTCCCTTTGCATATTAACACTCATCATGTCTGCATTTTGAAGTATTTTATGACCCTTTTCTGGAAGTTAAGTATAAAAAGGTGCTTTCTACTTCCACAGTATTCATCCTAATCTACGCTTGTGGGGTTATTTGCTTACTGGTTTCAAAATTTCAGTGTCTCCAAATTGGGATGCAATCCAGATTTAAGTGCTAAAACGATCTTGCTCAAATAAAATGCTTGTAATTCTTGCTCCAGGATCTATGAGAAGTCACTATTATCTAACTTCAATGTGGTCTTTAAAGCCTGACTGACTCACAGATTTTCACTATTACTTCATTCTCATTATATTTCTTTTTCTCATATAATTCTACATTTAAACTCCAATAATTTCAATTGTATTTTCACACTTCTGTGCATTTGTATGATTAATTTTATGTGTCAACTTGATTGGGTCACAAAGAGCTCAGACATTTGGTCAAACATTATCCTGGGTGTGACTGTGAGGGTATTTTTGGATGAAATTAATATGTAAATAGGTAGAATAAGTAGACTGCCCTCTCTAACGTGGGTGGGCCTCAACCTATCAGCTGAGGAACTGAATAGAATATTATCACCTCACACCTAACAGAATAGCTAAAATCAGCAACACAAGAAACAACAGGTGTTGGCCAGGATATGGAGAAAGGGGAATCCTCTTGCACTGTTGGTGGGCATGCAAATTGGTGTGGTTCTCTGGAAAACAGTACGGAGGTTCTTCAAAAAGTTAAACATAGAACTATCCTATGATCTAGCAATTGCACTACTAGGTATTTCACCAAAGAATACAAAAATACTGATTCAAAGGGATGCACCCCGAAGTTTATAGCAGCATTATCTACAATAACCAAATTATGGAAACAGCCCAAGTGTGCACTGACTGATGAGTGGACAAAGAAGATGTGGTATATATACACAACGGGACATTGCTCAGCCATAAATAACAATGAAATCTTGCCATTTGCAATGACACGGATGGAGCTAGATAGTATTATGCTAAGTGAAATGAGCCAGTCAGAGAAAGACAAACACCACATGATTTCACTCATACGCTGAAGTTAATAAAGAAAACAAACAAGCAAATCAGGAAATAGACTCTTAACTACAGAGAAGAAACCTGATGGTTACCAGAGGGGAGGTGGATGGGGGGATAGGTGAAATAGGAGATGGGGATTAAGGAGGGACTTGCTGTGATGAGAACTGGGTGATGTATGGAAGGGTTGGATCACTATATTGTACACCTGAAACTAATATTACACTGTATGTTAACTAACTGGAACTTAAAAACTTAAACCATAAATGCCAAATAAAAGGGAATGGAATGCTTTCTGTCTACCTTGAAATGGAACATTGGTCTTTTCTAGCCTTCTCACTTGGTAAAACATCTCCTGTTTTCCAGGCTGGACTCAGGCTGGAATTACATTGCACCTCTCCTGGGTCTCCAGCTTGCCAACTACAGAACTTGGGACTCCTCAGCCTCCATAATCATGGGAACCAATTCCTTACTATCTATCTACCTACCATCTTTCTATCCATCCATCAATCCACACACAACCACACTCTTCATTGGTTCTGTTTTTCTGGAGAGCCCTAATATAGAACTATACTCAAATTACGAGAAATTCTCAATTCTTCGTGGGATGCGGCACATTCTTCTTTAAAATAGAGGTTTT
Source organism: Ailuropoda melanoleuca (assembly GCF_002007445.2). Classification (NCBI taxonomy): domain Eukaryota; kingdom Metazoa; phylum Chordata; class Mammalia; order Carnivora; family Ursidae; genus Ailuropoda; species Ailuropoda melanoleuca. The sequence goes on from NC_048236.1 coordinate 3,551,886, forward strand.
AAAATAATTTTATAAAAGAAAAATAAATCTGATTATCTTCATACAATAGTGTTTGTTACCTAACCTAGGTATGAAACTCATATGCTCAGTTTATAATATGTTAATTATACTTGTGTTTCTTCTTTATCTTCCTCAGTTATTTAACACTCTCATTTCCCAACTACATTTTGAATAATATTTCTAGGTCCAGGACCACCATTCCCCAACAGGCAGTTTAGAAATGTTTGTCAAATGTTAGCAATCCATTTCCCCTTGACAACTGTCAGTTTTCTTGTCTTTGATATAAATGAATTGGGCTAGATGAAGTCAATAAACTCTGCATTTGTCTGGGACCCACATAAATTCAGCAGAGAGATTCCTCTAAAGTTCCAAAATATCTTAAAAGTACAGCAAAATTAATTTTACAATTATTAACATCCTGAAAATATTCCATTTTAACCACACTTCTGTTGTACCTCTTTCCTTTGGGTTTTAATAAATCCCTGGATCTTACCTTTTTGAGGATACATAGTAAATAAATAAATAGTAAAAGGCAAGAGTTGTTGAAAGCAAGGTTACGAAAAGCTGTATTATGAAAAGCTAGGTTGTCCCCTGGCCTAAGATTTGTTTGTCTGTCTTTCTATCCATTGGTCTATCACTCACTATTTACCAGGTCAGACTCTAGGTCAGACAATGAAGGGACGGCTCTACTTACAACTGTACTTCTCAGCCACCTATCCTCTCTGAACCTCCATGTTGTGACTGAAAGCAGCAGCAGTTCGGAAATCTGGATTCCAAGTCTAGCTCTACTACTCACATATTCACGTAAGCGTGGGATCAGATACATCAATAACTTTCCTAGATTTGTCTGTTTATAAACATATATATATTTCCATTTGAAATGGATAACCAATGATTTTAATGACTATTAGGAGAGTTAATAATCTTATCAGTAACAATAGCTACCATTTATTGAGTACCTAATTTGTACCAGGCACTGTACTGTGTGTTATATATAATTCAATTAATCATTTTTAAAATGTAAGTGAAAATATATACATTAAAGTCAAACAATACTCTAAGTTTTATAGTGACAGACAGGACCACCTTACCACACTTCTTTCCAGTGATTCTGCTTCATGAAGCAACTATTTTCAACTTGTTTAGCTTGTTCTGCTGTTACTCACCTCCATATTTGAAATATGCTTATAATATGTTTGTTTTCTTTATTTCTTAGCTTTAAATACTGTCAATTATTACTATGGAAGATAAAGAAGACTTAATGTTCTCAGATGCCTCTCATTTAACCATCTCCTTCCTCCCCTCTTGATCTTACCTATAAAATATAATTTAAAAAATTAATATCCAGTGTTTATATTTTTAGATCATGTAAACACTATTACAGCTTGGCTACTATGAACAAATTTCTTTTTACAATTTTTAAAAACATTTTTCTTGTAGTTAATAAGTTCCTTGACTTGTTTCTTTGCTTATTTTTTTGTGAACCTAACACTGTTTCATCCCAAACTCTCTGAGAGATTTAAAACATATAGGGATTTCTTTCAGTTTCATTGTTTTTGTTTTCTCTCAGAGACATTTCATCTGGTGTCCTCCAACTCTTCAACTATTCCTTTTGGATGCTTAATTTCTTGATCCTGTTTCTTGCTCTTTCTTAGTTTACTTCCTTATTTTGGTAGTTTTTAAATTCTTGAGCATAGATGTAATAGCTGTTTTAAAAACCCCTATCTGCTAATATCAACACTGGGTCACCTTGGAGCCTTCATTTTGTCTTTTCTCTGGGGTATGAGTCATGTTTGCCTGTTACTTCATATTTTAAGGAATGTGGAATTTTGTCTGAGATATTGTGAATGATACCTTATAAGGACTCTGGATTCTGTTATGTTCCTCTAAAGAATACTGATTTTTTTTTTTCAACAGGCAGAATGAAAACTACAAAACTAGAATGAGCTCAGACTGCAATACCTTTCTTCTTCCTTCAGTGGGGGGGGCTGTAGCTGAAGAATACTGCTAGTTTCCTGAGAAGGGTTTATGGAAATAAAGTTTTAAAGATCTAGTATTCTGAAAATTCATTTAAGCCACCCTCATATTTAGTTGGTAAACTGAATATGGAATTTGAGATTAAAAATCATTTCCCTCAGAATTTTAAAGGCATTGCTCCACTGTCTTCTAACTTAAAATGTTGCTGTTGAGAAGTTAGTTATTGTTGTTGTTGTTTTTATTCTTAAGCTTTGATTTTTTCATCCTCCTCAGAAAAACTTTGTGTTGTTCTGTTCATATGTGAAATTCTGAAATTTCATGGTGCTGTGCCTTGGCGAGGGTCTTTCTTCATTTATTTTCTTGGTACTCAGGAGGATACTGTAACCCATATATTTCTGTCCTTCATGTCTGGTAAATTTTCTTGTATCACTCTGAAAATTTCTTCCTGTTTTCTGGGTTCTTTTAAAACGTCTATTAATTGAATGCGGGTAGTCTTTGTGCCTAGAATCTCTAATACCAGAGTTCATTTTACTCAACCCCTCCAGAGAGAAAGTCTACACTATTTTGCCAAATAGATAAAGGATAGACTGCCTATATGGTTTTGATAGGGACTGGGATAAAATTACTTCTTTAGACTTTCTACAAATCTTCCTGCTTTTCAACCAACCCAAGACTTCTTTCTTCAGAGGTACCTTCAATCCTGATTTTTTCCAGGTTCCAAGGTTTCATTTTTCTCAGAATTTTTAAACTTTTGGCATTTCTATCCACCGTTAAGTTTCCACGATTTTTTTTTTGACATATCTCATCTGTTATTTAATCTCCCATTTTGTCTTTGTAGGTTTATGCCTCTTTAAATTATTTTTTTGTTGTTTAGTGTGGTTTCAGAACGGCTGGAGATAAGCACATGTATCACCCATGTTTAAGCAGAAACTGATACTCCTTCTTTTAATGTTAATATTTACTGAATGTACTATCCTATGCTTCTTGTCGTCTATATATTATCTCATTTAACCCTTATGAAAAACCTATGAGAGATGTTCATGTACAAAAAACTGGTACTAAATAATAAATGCTTAACATCAAGCCATTTATCTTTCTCTCCAAGATTAATTTCTCATTCAGAATACAGGAAGGTATGATCTTTATTTTTTTTAATATTTTATTTATTTATTCAACAGAGATAGAGACAGCCAGCGAGAGAGGGAACACAAGCAGGGGGAGTGGGAGAGGAAGAAGCAGGCTCACAGCAGAAGAGCCTGATGTGGGGCTCGATCCCATAACGCCGGGATCACGCCCTGAGCCGAAGGCAGACGCTTAACTGCTGTGCCACCCAGGCGCCCCAGGAAGGTATGATCTTTAAATCAAGTCTTACATTGCATAGAAAAGACTAACCACAAAAACATTTATTTGCCTTTCAAAACATTNGTATAATCTTTAAATCAAGTCTTACATTGCATAGAAAAGACTAACCACAAAAACATTTATTTGCCTTTCAAAACATTTTCATTACTGGCAATGAAATGGTCGCCAAAATAAAAATGGTTTGGATCAAAACATCCAAGCCAGTTGCTTCATGCAGATATAGCTTAAGGACTGAGCACTAGCAAGTGTTTGAAAGGGAATGGATTTGTAACTAAATACAGTTAACATTCAGGATACTATAAATGTAAGATATATGACTTCGTATTTTCCTATCATATGATCTCCTTATTCTTTGTTGGTGACTGGCCTTCCACTGTCTTAGACATCTGAAATATAAACAAGTATATAAATTGATAAAAGATGTGCCTAACTTTTTAGAGTTTCATTTTAACTCCTCTTTTTAGAATAGTAAGTCAAACACAGTTAAGTCAAGTTTTTAAAAAATATGATAAAGCTATAATTATCAGTATCTCATGACTCAAAGAACTCATTTTTATTTATATACGTATTTTAAAGAATTACCAAGCCACAATCAATATAAGCCTGCAAAGTTTTAAAAATGTCCAATAAACAATGGCAGCATTTATTGTATAAGAACAGCAAACTTGACAAGGAACTAGTTCTTTGGTTACTCTTATTTAAATATGAAATTAGGAGAACAACAACCATGTGAAAGTCTTTTAAACTATTTTGCATAGAAGTTATTCATAAGCAACTTTTAAGTCTAAACACATCAAGCTTTGCAAGTAAGCAAAAGAATATGTTGGAAACTTTTTAAAGTTGAAATTAAAGTAATAAACTAGGTTATAGTTTAAATAGTATACTATTCTGGATTATACCTTAACTACCATACTAAACTGCATAATAGTTTAAATACTATACTATTAACTAACTATAGTTAGTTAATTTAAAATTTAATTATTTACTACTTAACTATTAAAACTAGAATACTATTTAACTGCTTCAACCAGTATACAGAAACAGAGAAGGAGGCAAACCATAAGAGACTCTTAACTATAGGGAACAAACTGAGGGTTGCTGGTGGGGAGGCTGGTGGGGAGATGGGGTAACTAGGTGATGTGCATCAAGGAGGGCAATTACATCAATTGCGCTGACTGTTACATGCAACTGATGAATCACTAAATTCTACTCCTGAAACTAATAATATATGTTAACTAATTTGAATTAAATATAAAAATTTAAAAAATAAACTAAAATACATTAAAATTGTAGAAAGATGGTAGGTCTTGACTTTGCTCTACATTCTACATAGCTATTGTTCAGTTACTCAATAACTCAGAATGATACAGTGTAAAGGTCTAAGGGTGTATATTTTATTTGCATTTCTTAAAATTTTAAAAGCATAAACATTTTGATAGATTACAAAATGTGTACTTTTCTTGCCTACAATTAAAAATGACTCTTTTTTTCTCTGCTCATTTCATGGCATCTCTGTACTTCCCTCCATATTTCCTTCTGTTCCCAGTCTTCTATAAAGGTGCCCACTCAAAGAGTTGTGGCTATTAAT